>NC_052354.1:4381856-4527462 GCF_009727055.1 Benincasa hispida
AACATCTACAACCCTGATTGGCGGAATCACCCAACTTTCAGTTGGGGCAGGAATCACAACCAGGGGGGCCAAGCTAATTATCAGAACAGTCATCATGGGAATCGAGGCAATCCTCTGGTTTTCATTAATAAAAATCATAGCTAAGGTAATTTTCAGAGTGTACAACCCTACGACCAACCGTCCTCTTCTGACACCTCTTGTAGTACCTCATCTTTGGAAACATTATTGAAACAGTTTATTGAGAAGAACGAGGCAATCAAGCAATCGCAAGCTTCCTCCCTTAGAAATTTGGAGGTACAGATTAAACAACTTGCGATCGAACTTAAGAATAAAGCGCCTGGTACGGTGCCCAACAGCTCGGGAGCATCGGGACAACGCGGTAAAGAACAATGTCAAGCAGTGACATTGAGAAGTGGCAAAACAACGGTTCCCATGCCACCCGTACCGGATTCAGTCGAAAAGCCAGTAGACGTAATCATTAATGATGACCAATCAACCACGAACAACCAAATTACCAGTTCAGAAGGAAATACTTCTACAAGGAATGAATCTCAACAAGTCTTAAATTCAAACTCACCGCAACCTCCAGCTCTTAAAACACACCAAGAATAAGACCTCAATGAATTGAACAAGAGGTACGGTGGGATCATCCACCTTTTCTGTCTAAGTTGAGAAAGAAAGATGATAGTAAACAATTCAAGAGGTTTCTAGATGTTCTCCGACAATTACATATCAACATTCTCTTAATAGAAGCTTTGAAACAAATGCCGAGCTATGTGAAATTCTTCAAGGACATACTTACCAACAAGAGGAAGATCAGGGAGAATGAAACGGTCGCATTAACATATGAGTGTAGTGCGCTTTTTCAGAACAACATCCCTACTAAAATGAAAGATCTCAGGAGTTTCACATTGCCATGCTCAATAGGGGGAAAAGAAGTCGAAAATGCGTTGTGTGATTTGGGGGCAAGTATAAACCTAATGCCCTTGTCAATCTTCAAAAAGTTAAATATCGGCAACGCAAGACCAACCACAATTACGTTGCAGTTAGTCGATAGATCAATAACGCATCTAGAGGGCAAAATAGAGGATGTACTTATGCAAGTAGATAAGCTCATCTTCCTTGCTGACTTTATCATATTAGATTATGAAGGTGACATTGAGGTGTCTATCATCTTGAGTCGCCCATTTCTCGCAACAGGGTGCACACTGATCGATGTACAAAAAGGAGAACTTACCATAAGGGTCGATGATCAGCAAGTTAAGTTCAACATTCTCAATGCGTTGAAATACCCAAGTGATATGGAAAATTGTCAATATGTTGAAGAACTGCACGAAGAACAGTGGCACGAGCCTCAAGAAGAATCGTAGGAAGAAAACTTTGGGATTGGCGCAATGTGGGAGGAAAATTGTGCCGCAATACAAATTGAGTCAAATTCTGAAACAATCAAATTATCTGAACGAACAACGCAACGTACTAAGCCATCTTTAGAAGAACCACCCATGTTAGAGTTGAAGCCGTTGCCAGTGCACCTCCAATATGTTTATTTTTTAGGCAATAACACTTTACCGGTTATTATATCTGCCTTGCTGAGCAAAGAGAAGGAGGAAGAACTTATCCAGATCCTGAAAAACAATACAAAAGCCTTGGGACGGATCTTAGCGGATATTCGAGGGATCAGTCTCTCATATTGCATGCATAAGATTCGTCTCGAAGAAGGAAAAACGGGATCTATAGAGAGGCAACGCCATTTGAACCCTGCCATGAGGGAAGTTGTGAAGAAAGAGATAGTGAAGTGGCTTGATGCAGGCGTCATTTACCCTATATCTGACAGCAGCTGGGTAAGCCCAGTGCAATGCGTTCCAAAGAAAGGCGGTATAACAGTCGTCACCAACAGCAGAAATGAGTTAATTCCTACAAGGACAACCACGGGGTGGAGAATATGTATGGACTACCGCAAATTAAATCTTGCCACAAAGAAGGATGACTTTCCACTCCCATTTATTGATCAAATGTTAGATCGACTTGCTGGGAATGAATTCTTTTGTTTTCTTGACGACTACTCAGGGTATAACCAAATTGCGATTGTGCCGGAAGATCAAGATAAGACAACTTTCACGTGCCCATTTGGCACATTTGCATTCCGTCGCATGCCATTTGGACTCTGTAATGCATCAGGTACCTTTCAAAGGTGTATGATGACAATATTTTCAGATTTCATGGAGGAGTCAGTCGAGGTATTTATGGATGGTTTTTCAGTTTTTGGCAACACTTATGACTCCTGTTTATCAAATCTTGAAAAAGTCTTGAAGAGATGCGTCAAAACCAATCTTATTCTGAACTGGGAGAAATGCCATTTCATGGTTGAAGAAGGAATCGTACTAGGTCACAAGATATCAAAGGAAAGATTGGAAGTTAATCAAGTGAAAATCGACGCAATTTCCAAGTTACCACCACTAGTCAATGTGAAAACACTTAGGAGTTTTCTGGGACATGCGGGGTTTTATCAAAGATTCATCCGCAACTTTTCTCAGATTGCAAGACCCTTAAGTGCACTCCTTGAGATTGATCGCGAATATAATTTTGATGACGCATGCGCTTAAGCATTCCACATGCTGAAAAATGTGCTCATCACTGCACCTATTCTGATTGCACCGGATTAGACGTAACTGTTTGCATTGATGTGTGACGCTAGTGGATATGCAGTGGGCGTAGTCTTGAGTCAGCACAAAGATAAGGTTTTGCATCCTATCTATTATGCCAGCAAAACGTTGAATGATGCGCAAGAAAATTATACAACTACAGAAAAAGAAATGCTCGCAGTGGTATTTGCGCTGGAGAAATTTCGATAGTATTTAATTGGAACAAATGTTGTGGTGTATACTGATCATTCTACGATCAAATACTTTATGACGAAGAAGGATGCGAAACCGAGACTAATAAGGTGGGTGTTACTCCTACAAGGATTTGTCCTAGAGATTAAGGATATTATTTATACTGTTTTATTTAGATATTACGGCAAAAAGAAAGAAAAGTTGCGTCGATAGTATACAAATTGGCTAAGATATGCGAAAATTATGAAATGTCATAAATACACCCACTATCATCATTGCGATGGCGAGATAGAATGTTTTGGTTTCTGTTTTGCAGGAAATTAGTCACCGCATGCGTTCATGGCTCGAAGACAAAATAAACAACACATCTACGTCACATTGCGCCCATCAATCAAGAACGAAGAAATGATCAACACAATGACGGCACATGCGAAAATCGATCAAGAGCTTTAGCGATTAACGCAATTTCAACCGCATGCGGTAATAAACAAAAACACTGCATGTGGCGATCGATCGAAGATGTGAAGAGCAACACATTTGCAGAAGATTCTGACAAGTGTACAACTTTCAGTTGTGCATTTCTGGCGGATTGATTGCGTAACAGAAGGAATTTTCCATTCCGCCATTTCAGGAACTACCATAACTATACAGTAGGAACACAAATTCAAAGAGCCAAGGTCTTTCCTATAAATAGCTTCTTCAAATTCACTGAAAAATATACATGTATACATAGAGATGTGCATATACTGATTCTGGGAGAGAGGCTGGTCTGAAGCGACTTACAAGGTATATTTCGGAGAACTCCAAGCAGAGAATTCTTTGAGTTCCCGAAGCCGATGCTCTGTGCAAAGGTTAATTCTACTGAGAAAGCAAGCTTGAGAGGGAAGCTTTTCTCTCCACCACTTCCACACGCCGGTAAGCACAAATCTCCGATCATGATCTGTGTCAAGATGTTGACACTCTTTTCGTATTAGTTTCTAATCTCTATTTCATCATTTGTATTCATCTTCTTTAATCTTTCATTCATGACATGTATCAAACGCTTAATTTTAGAATTAAATGTTATCATCGTCACTATTATCATCTCTCTGTCTCTTTCCATACTTTTATCATCCATTTTCTCCATGATGTGTTCTTAATCCCTAGAGTAATAAGCAAGAATTAAGCGAGTAAATTAATCTGTGTTAGGAAATCAATTAAGTTTAGTTAAAGCATGCTCAATGGCATCTACACCTGTGAGATCAGAAATGAAGATGCTATTCCGCCTATCGAGAGAAGGTTGAAAGAATGTGTTAACTAAAGCGAGAAGTATTTCCAAAGATGGAAACAACCTTGCGTTCATCACGTTCATCTCTGTTTCACTGTAGAGATATGGGAACTCGGCCGATCACCGAGAGGTGTACGCCAAGGGAAAGCGGAGCCTTAGTTGCGTCCTTAACACGATTAACAAACTTGTGATGTTTTTACTCTTTACTCTTTCTCTTTCTGCTTCATTCATAAGATTTGCCATCACTTACATCGATTCTTTGTACAACTTCACAGTCAGTTCTCGACCTCAGTATCATGTATCATGTATCTTATATCATGTATCATAGTAGCTTAGGATTTTACTTTATCAACGCATTTTTACTTTACTTTATCAACGCATTTTTACTTTCATCACAATTTACATTTCTGTATAAATCAACATTCTTTATTCATTGTTAAAACCAGTCGCATGTATAACATAAGTATCACATTAACGAAAACAATCCCCGTGTTCGACCTCAGATCATTCTGAGAAACTTGCGTTGGAATTATATTTGGTTTCAGCGCAAGCATAAACTTGTGACATGCACTACTTCATCGCATACTACGAGCATATCATTAACAATGCATATACTTAGATGTAGTATTGCAGACAATTGTCTTTATCGCAAAGCACCTAAGCATATTATATATCATCACAGTGCATGCATAATAAGAAAATATACATTTTAGTACAAGTTTATGGCAACATGAGCTTGTATCGTTCATATTCATCATTGTCTATATGCATAAAGATAAAAGGACATCATCCATCAAAATATTGTCAACATATATATTTGAAGTACCTTAAATCCTTCTGGGATTCTCATATAAATATCATTATCAAGAGATTCATATAAATATGTCGTGACAACATTCATAAGATGCATATCTAGACTTTTATACACAATTAAGCCAATATTTATCTTAATGTAATTGCATCCACCACCGGAGAATATTCTCCTCAAAATTAATACCAGGTCTTTGTGAAAAACCTTGTGCAACTAGTCTTGCTTTATATCTTGTGACCTTATTATTTTCATTTCTTTTCCTCACAAATACTCATTTTTATCCCACAGGTTTAACACCTTCTGGTGTTCGGACTACTGGTCCAAAAACCTGATGTTTTGAAAGTAAGTTTAATTCTGTCTTGATTGCTCCACTGAAGTCATTATTTTCTGTATTGACATTCTTCAACAAATTTTGGTTCAGGATCCTAATTTTCAGACATAATATCAAGAGCAACATTATACACAAAAATGTCGTTAATAATCACATTAGTTTGGTTCCATATTTTTCATGTCATGACATAGTTTATTGAAGTTTCATTATTATCTTTAGGTATTTCACCTTCCTCACTAGTCATGTCGAGGATTTCTTTATGGGTATTTACATCCTTAACCAAGACTTTTTTACTACTAATTATTTTTCGTTTTTTGGGGATTTTTATCTTTGGAACCCCTAGTCTACCACGCTTCTGGCATGTTCTAGACTCATTAGTGATAACTTGTTATGTTGGGATATCAATTTTTTATGGAACATTTGCAGCTGGTATATGTGACTTAGTAACTTTCTTTGCATCTATAAATGCATCTGGTAATTGATTTGCCATATTTTGCAAATGAATTATTTTCTGAACTTCAAGTTCACATTGATTTGTACGAAGATCTAAATGAGATAATAATGATGCATTCCATGGAATTTCTTTTTCCAACTTCTTAATTCCTCCCTCTAATGTTGGAAAATTTGTCTCATTAAAATGACAATCGGCAAATCGTATAGTAAATACATCACCCATCAGGGTCTTAAGATATTTAATAATTGATGGGGAATCATATTCAACATATATTCCTAACCACCTTTGAGGACCCATCTTAGTGCGTCGTGATGGAGCAATTGGAACATATACTGCACATCCAAAAATTCTTAGATGGAAAATATTTGGCTCATGACCATAAGCTAATTGTAATGACGAGTATTTATGATAAGCTACTGGCCTAGTGCGTACAAGTGACGCTGCATGCAAAATAGCATGTCCCCATACAGATGATGGAAGCTTAGCTCTCATAAGTAATGGTCTTGCAATTAATTGCAAATGTTTTATAAATAATTATGCTTAACCATTTTGTATATGAACATGAGCTATAGGATGTTCATGCCAAATTGTAAATATGTCTGGAATCATGAACTTGAGGTTCATTGTTGTATATGTTTGAATTACTCATATATGAGTATAATACAATTCAAAAGATAAAGTATGCAACTCTTCCAATATACGCTTTTCATTTAAGATAGTGGATATGATATATAGATATTGCACATTATTCTAACTATCAGTCTCAATATGATAATCATTGCAACCTATATCTTTAAAACTTAGAAGATTTCTCTTTGATTGACTAAAGAACAATGCATTGTCAATTATAAATTTTATTCCACTAGGAAAAATAATATTTTCTTTTTCAAAACCTTCAATCAAGTTTGTAGAACCTGATATTATATTTACTTTTGCTTTCAACATTGTCAATTTGGAAAAATATTTTTTATTTGTAAGTATTGCGTGTGTTGTTGCACTGTCTGCCAGACATAGATCTTCTTTGCTCATTTTTTCAACATCTAACATATGAAAATGATCCATGTTTCAAAAAAAAAAAAAAAAAAAAACAACAACACTTAAAATATACAAAAGTTACTAGAAAAGTATGAAGATAGATAACATTAAGTCTAGATATTCTCAAAATCAAAATAAACACTTGATGTTCCATCAACTGCACCAATCTTCTCTTCAAGAGATTCAAAGAAGTCTGTCACATCTAAATTTGTCATATGGGATGGGTCAAATATGTCATAATCTTGGTATACAAAATTTACTTCCACATTTTTCACTTTTTCCTTCAGGGAGGCTTGATAGAGGTCAACTAAGTGTTTTGACGTACGACAAGTACGTGACCAGTGCCCAGTCATTTCGCATTAGAAGCATCTATTTTCAACACTTTTTGAACTCTTATCTTGTGGAACCTTTTCTTTGCAATCATCATTTTGTGTAGTACTTTTGAAATTTGAATGTTTAAAACTACCATTATGAAAATAAAAATTATTTCTTCCTCTTCCACGGTCGCGACCTCAACTGCGACCACAACCTCGACCACGATTATTATTAAAATTCAAAGCATTCACTTCATGAAATGGTGTCGTCCAGTTGGTCGAGATTCATGATTTTTCATCAATAACTCATTATTTTGTTCGGACACGAGAAGACATGAAATTAATTTAGCATACTGTTTAAAATCTTTCTCTTGGTATTGCTGCTGCAGAAGCATATTCGAGACATGAAATGTAGAAAATGTCTTCTCTAACATACCAACATCAGTAATTTTCTCTCTGCATAACAACAATTTTAAACTGATTTTAAATAATGTGGAATTGTAATCACTTACTGATTTAAAATCTTGTAGTCTCAAGTACATCCACTCATAACGACCATTAGGAAGAATAACTGCTTTTTGATGATCATACCTCTTTTTTAAATTTTTCCACAAGATACGAGGATCTTTTATTGTAAGATACTTCATTTTCAATCCCTCGTGGAGATAATGATGAAGGAAAATCATAGCTTTTTCTTTGTCTTGACTGGATGTCATATCTCCTTTAATAGTCTACCCAATATTTATAGCATCCAGTTGGATTTCCGCATCAAGTACACATGACAAATAATTATTGTCGTTAATATTAAGGGCGACAAATTCTAATTTTGTTAGATTTGTCATGGCAACACTATCATAAAATATTGTACTTATGTTAGAAATTTAATAGATATTGAATATGCAAAGTCACATTAAATTTATTAATTATAACGAAGAGAGAAAAACCGACATACCTTTAGAACCTACCTTTAGTGAAAAAAACGACAGGAGCACGTGCTGGTAACATGTTATTAATTTGAGGAGCACAACAGGAACACGGATATAGAGAAAATATAATATGATAATATTAAATATATAAAATATAATATAACATAAAATAACTAAAATTATAAAACTAGATAATATGAAAAGTAGTGAAATTTTGAATTGGAATTCTCACCAATACATGTGTGGTTTTAAGATCCACCAAATGTCACTATTTATAGGCAAAGTGGCAAGTAAAGTGTGACTTACCTAGACATCAAGCATGAATATTACAAGGCACATGGACAACATAAATGATAATACATGACTTTTGGGTTATTAAGCAATGGACATCAAGATTATTTTTGTTGCTAGTATAAGTTTATTTCATTGAAAAAAAAAAAAAAAAACTTGCTCCACTCCAACCCAAATTGTAGGTTTATAAAAATCTGCCATGTGTCGGTTGTTTCTATAATTATTGTAATTTTTTTAATTAGCTAAGAAAATGAGATGCATAAAATTACGTGCAACCATAGTTTTAAATTTCAATCGACATGTCGATATTTCCATCCATATTTCTAGATTTCTATGAGCTCGATATTCGACATGAGGGAAATCGATATTTTCATAATATATGGTAGAAAAATTCAAAATTAATCAATAGAATATCACTAATGTAAATATAATATAAATAGTAGACATGTTAATTTATCTTAAAATTATAAAATATTTATTTACTAATTGAAATTAAGTTTTTTATTTTTTGTACTTTTAATTTTGTGAGAAGTATCTATTGAAATCAAAATTTTATCGATGCTTCCATCAAAATGTTAGTAAAATTAAGATCGGGATATTTGTGCAGACATGGATATTTTAAACATTGCGTGCAAGTTGATTGGCTTTGAAATTTCAAAAATTCCTCATGAAACCAATTCAATTGCCAGACACCGACTCTCTCATCTCCACGGAATTTACTCACAATGACTTGTAAAAGTCAGCGTTCTTCGTTTTTTGTTTATGAATTCTCATCCACATCTTGGTTTGGCCTCCAATTCAGAGAGACAAATTGCAAACCCTCTTCTTTTTATATTCTAAAGGTTAGATTCAGCTTTCTTCCAAAGTGAAAACATGGCTCCGTTGGCTTTTCTTCTAGTGGTCTTCTGTATGGCTCCTCATTTTTTTGCAGAGTCTTCAATTTTATACAATGGATTTCTCGAAGGAAAAAGATTGATTCTTGATGGCGCCGCAGTTGTTAAACCGACTGGTGCGTTACGCCTCACCAACAATTCACCAAATGTCGTAGGCCATGCGTTTTATCCTGATGCAGTTAAGATGTTTGATAAAAGTTCTCCGTCGTATCCCAATGCTTCATCTTACAGCGCAACTTTTGTGTTTGCCATCGATCCTTCAAGCCCCGGCCAAGGTGGCCACGGCTTGGCCTTCACCTTGGCTCCATCAACCAATTTTGATGGAGCTGAAAGTGGACACTTCCTTGGATTATTCAACCCTGTCAACAATGGAAATACTTCCAACCATATAATTGCTGTTGAATTTGACACTGTTAATGGGCATGGTGAAGCAAGAAATTCTAGAGGCAACCATATTGGGGTTAACATCAATGGCGTTTCATCAGTTGCATCCAGACCTGCTGCTTCTTCCTACTATATTGATGATGAAATGTTGAAGGAAATCGAAATTGATTCTGGTGATCCGATGGCTGTTTGGATTGAATATGATGGTCTGAGTAAAACTTTGAACGTCACTATAGGTTTTTTGGAGCAAAAGCCAGAGACACAGCTCATTTCATTTCCTGTTGATCTGACTACTGTTGTGAAGGATCAAATGTTCGTGGGGTTCGCTGCATCGACTGGGATCGAAACAAGCTCTCATTACATTTTGGGATGGAGCTTTGCAGTGAATGCACCGGCACGGCAACTGAGGTACTCTCTCCTTCCCAAAGGACCAAAAGAGCAAAATCTTTCTTCTTCATCCATTAATAATCCCCAGTTGAAGGTTGTTTTAGCCGTTTCATCTATTGTGGTTATTTTGGGAATTGTTTTCTTAACCTTCTTGTTTATAAGAATGAAGAAAACAGAGAGCTTGGAGGATTGGGAAAGAGATTGCCCTCATAGATTCAACTACAAGGATCTTTACACAGCAACAAATGGATTTAATGACAGTGAGCAAATTGGAATTGGGGGATTTGGGTCAGTATATAAAGGCAAGTTAAGTTCAACTGGAGCTGAGATTGCTGTGAAGAGAGTCAAAAGAAACTCAAGCCAAGGAATGAAGGAATTTGCAGCAGAAATCGAAAGCTTGGGACGATTAAGACATAAAAACTTGGTTAATCTTCAAGGATGGTGCAAGAAAAAAAACGATCTCCTCATAGTTTACGATTATATTCCAAATGGGAGCCTTCATTCTCTTCTCTATACTCCAAAACAGAGCTTGGTATTGAAGTGGGAACAAAGATTCAACATCCTCAAAGGCATTGCTGCAGGATTACTATATCTTCATGAAGATTGGGAGCAAGTAGTGATCCACCGAGATATAAAGCCGAGTAATGTTCTAATAGATGCCGACATGAATGCCCGGTTGAGCGATTTTGGATTGTCCCGGCAATACGACCATGACGAAACATCGCACACGACTCGAGTCGTTGGGACAATAGGTTACATACCACCGGAGTTGTTTCACACGGGGAAGGCGTCGAAGAGTGCGGATGTGTTTGCGTATGGAGTTCTGCTTTTGGAAGTGGCGTGTGGAAGAAAGCCTCTAGGATCAAACCAGTTCATATTGGTGGATTGGGTGATGGAATGGTATGAAGCGGGGAACATTCTTTATGTGGCTGATCCTAAATTGGATTCAATTTATAAGGTGGAAGAGATGGAGATGGTATTACAACTTGGGCTTCTTTGTACTCGTTGGAAACAAGAAGCTCGGCCGTCAATGAGACAAGTAATGAGGTTCCTTAATGGAGAAGACCCAATTCCTTCACTCGATGCGTGGGCTAATTCTCAAAGTATCTTTGAATCTAATTCAAGATTGACAATGAATGATCGCTCGTTGTCCCCGTCCGTCGGCCCGATTTCCTCTACCTCCATAAACATAGGAAGATAGTACGTTTTTGTTCCAAAAAAGTGAGCTTTTTTTTTTTAATCCATTTTTTAAGGAAAATATTAAATTGATGTAAGATAGATTTGAAGTTAGTTCTAAACCAAAGTACGTTGCATCAAATTGTTTAAATGTAATGCAATCTAACTCAAGTTTACTTCCCAACAATTCATGTTTGGATCTAATAGGTTAATGAAGTGTTAAAAGTAACTTAACAGGTGTGTGAATGTTCAATTTTATGTGACTAAAAACTTTGAAAATGTCAAATATGTGGCTCTAAGAGATACCTGATATTTGGGGTACTATTCATCCAACTCTGACAACCTAAAAAATCCTACCAACTAAACACAAACCTAAAAGGGTTGTGTTAGTTTAGGTAAGCTTTCTAGGTTTGGGTTAGGCTACTTTTTTTTTTAGAAATTGGCTACTTCAATTGGTTCTTTTGTTAAAAGAAAAAACCTTATTCAATCCTAATTTAATTGATTTTGTAACACATGCACACATAAACCCCAGTTTTTAGGGTGCAACATATTTCAATTTGGCTTCAAGAAGTATATGTTTGAGTATTAATTTGTTTAACATAGCGTTTTAAAGTATGAGTTCAGGCTAATTGCTTTTTCTTATAATTTTTCGGTATTATATGAGTAGTGGTATGTTAAACATCATATTTTGCAAATAAAAATAAAATGATTTATTTAACATGGTATTTTCTCTTCTTTTAACATTAAAAGCTTGAACTAGGACATGTTTGGATTGCCTAGGAAATAATGTTTTTTTTTTCTTTTTTTAAGAAAACCATCTTTTAATAAATTTTTCATAAAAATTATTTAAGATAAAAAAAAAAATCCATGTACTATTTGGTAATATTTTCTAAAGAGTGTTTTAATACACAAGTTTATCTGGGTTGTTATACAATCACAATGTTTCTATTGATGTCAAATTACTATAAAATAATACATTAAACACTAAGAACAAAAAATTGTATTTGTTTTAATTTAAAAATACTTTCAAGAACCAAGTCTTATTGTTTTCGAATTTTTTTTATATAATCAGCAAATTGGAGATGGTTGACGAACTTGGTCGTCTGAAATGGTCATTGGAGGTGATCGCTGAAGTTGGGCGTTAGAAGTGATCATTGTAATTAATCACTAGAGGTGATCTTGGTTGGAGTTGGAATTTAAGAGTAATCACGGTGGTCATAGGAGTTGGTTGCAAGAAGATGTCATCAATGGCAATTATAGCCGGAGTGAGTCGAGGTGATTGTTGCTAGAGTTGGAAGTGGAGTCATTGGAAAGATTAAGGGGAGGGAGAATTCATTATTTTAAGTAAGTTGTAAATAGTGCTAATGTAGTAAAATAGTGATTAAAAATGGGCTTTCTACACATATAGTCTATATAAATATGTCTAATTACACAATTATTGTACTTTCTTATATTTTACATGATCTAACCTAACTTACTTTTTCAACTCTCTTTATCATTCACTTTTTTTTAATATCTCTCTCTCTATATATATATAAAATAACATTAATACCAAAAGAAGCATGTAAGGAAAGTTTATTGCAATTATGAACTTCCTAAGATGATTTTCTTTTCAAAACCTACATAAGAAAGGAAAATTTTCTATAAAGATAATTTGTACAATATACTGTTTTACTTATGGAACAATATATGGATGTATATTTATATTTTTCAATATATTGGTGAACACAAAAAAAAAAAAAAAAAAAAAAATACTAAACCATGGTAGATGCAATGTATATTTACATTTACTAGTATATTACCAATATATTCAACATATACTCAAGATTTCATTGGAGAAACGGTCGATTTTCAGCTAGGAATATAGAAGAATATAAATGAAATCTCCGAAGAAAATATTAATTTGAAAAATGTTCTGCATTAAATGATTATTAACCAAAGTAAATAAAGAGTTGTTTTCAAATATAGGAAGATGAGTCAACTTATTTATAAATATAGCAAAATGTCATTGTCTATTAGTGGTAGACATTGATAGACAATAAACATTTATCATTATCTATCACTGATACTGATAGATGTCTACCAATGCTTATCGTTCTCTATCACTGATAGACAATAACATTTTACTAATTTAAAAATATCTTCAGCTATTTTGTCATTTAAAACAATTACCCACTAATTAGATAACATAAACAAATTTAAAATTGAAAAAAAAATTATGTTAATTAGGAAAAAAATTAAGTATTTTAAAAATTTATTAAAGAGAGATAATGTAATTAAAGATATTTCAAAAAAAATAAAATCCTTATATAATTAATAGTAAATCCAGAAATGATACTATTTTTTTAATTTTAAAATGTTACAAAATTTAAAGATGGGAGAGAATATCATAACGTTAAAAATGTCCAAAAATGTTGCTAAAACCTAGCTATAGAATATTACTACATTTTAAGACATTTGTAATATCACATCCCCTCCTAAGCTACTCTCTCAATATGGAGATGTGAAAACAGTAGATGTCAACCCTCTTATGACATCTACTGCCCAACTGACACCTGTACCCATTTCCTTGCTTCTATATTACTTAATATGCAAGTATAATTAATAATCTTTACTCAATCCCTAAGGCCTTTTGAACTCATTCACCACAAAGATTCATTAGATCTGTTGAATTGTATGCCCTAAAACTCGGAGATAATAAATATAAATAATAATCGGCATCATTAAAAAATTATCGATGTTATTTCAATAAGTGTTATTGATTGTGTTGTATTCTATTTTTTCTTAATAATCTTAAATCTAATAAACTAACATCCTATGTTGTCTAATGAGTCTTGAACTGTATGTGTAGACATATATGGATCATTGTTCAAAATACAACTTAAAGGGTCTATATCATAGGGATAAGTTTGTAGGATCTCTTAACGAAGAGCATCCATGACCGCATTCGGATTTTTTCGATTTCATCGTGACCGAAATACAACACATAAATTCTAACATACATTTATGCAAATTACACTAATTAAAGGCATGCTTGAAACAATAAAAATACGAAGAGAAAAAGTTCTCATACCAGTTGAAGACGCTCTTCAAGCTTTGGAACTCTAACGTAGCGGAAGAACCTCCACCCGTACTCTATCGCCCAGCAAATGCATCGGTTACAACAGCATGATCAATCACGAACAAGTGAATGCAGTGGGGACGACACCACCAAAATGGAGCCCTTGGTATTCTCGGAGTGAGAATCCAAAGTGTGGTCTTTGGTGAGTTTAGTAGAGTTTGGACAAAGAACTAATCGTGTAGACGATAAGCAAGTGGAAGAGAAAAGGAAGCTATCGTATAGCTAAATGCTTATCATTTAGAAGAAGCTACACGATCGTGTAGGTTTTACTAAGCGATCGTTTAGTAAAAGGTAGAGGGTCGTTTAGATCGTTTAGAAAACACGGCATACTATGCGATCGTTTAGGAAAGCTAAGCGATCATTTAGGAACTAGTATACGATTGTTTAGGCACGAGGTGTGCGATCGTTTAGGCATTGAGCGACTATCGTATAGGCTCTCGACTATGCGATCATTTACATTTCCACACTGATGCCAATTTTTCCGAACCTTTGCAAAATGAAACTAATTTTTTAACCGAAGCGGCTGCTCCCACTAATGTTCACTGTGGTCGCGAATCTCTTGTACGATTTTTTTTTTTTTTTTTGTATTGAAAACATAATGATCAAAGTTAGAAATGAGAAGGGAAAACAAGAAAAGGTAAAGAAGAATAAAAAAGAAGAAGAGGAGAAGAAAAAAAGAAAGGAATTGTCAATGGTGGTTAGCGGAAGTTGAAGGAAGATGGAAATGGGAAGGGGAAGAAAGAAAAGGGGGGAGAGAGAGAAGATAGAGAAAAGGAAAAAATATTTTATTTGAAGTTCATAGTAATTTAAAAGAAATATTTTAAGAATTTTTTTAAGGGAAATTATTTCAAATGGTAAAACTATTGAAAATATTTATAAGATATAACAAAATTTTAGAACTATCCATGATAGATAGTGATAGACACTGATATATCATTGAAGAAATCACCACAACAATTTGGAAAAGGTTGAAACCGAGTTTGACAGTCATCAAGGAAGACCAACTAGTCGGAATCAATCCTAAACTAAAGAAACTTTCTTCCCTTTTGAACCCAAACTCAGATGAAGATGATGATAATGATGTGATCTTTGTGGGAATACATGGAATGGGTGGCATTGGTAAGACCACGCTAGCTAGGGTATGTTACGAGCGAATTCGTCATTGCTTTCTCTCCGACGTCCGAGAGAATTATTTCAAAACCTCCGGCAGCCTTCCATATTTACAAACCAAACTCCTTTCAAGGATGTTTTCATTTAAAAACAACCAAATATTTGATGTTGAAGAAGGCATTGCTATGATCAATAAAGCCATTTCTCCAAAGAAGACACTTCTCGTCCTTGATGATGTGGATTGTTCGGATCAAATCATGGGATTGATTCCAAACAAAAACTCTTTTGGCAATGGAAGTAGAATCATCATCACAACACGAAATGCGGATTTACTTTCGAATGAATTCGGGGTGAAAAGAATTTTTGAAATGGAAGAACTTAAATATGAGGAAGCTCTTCAACTCCTTAATTTGAGTGCTTTCATGAAAACATGTCCAAAAGAAGGTTACTTAGAACATTCCAAGAAGATTGTAAAGGTTGTGGGAGGCCACCCTCTTGCAGTCAAATTATTAGGATCATCTCTAAGAAACAAAGATTTGAGTGTGTGGAATGAAGTGATAGAAGAGGTTGAAGGAGGTGGGAATATTCATGAAAAAGTTTTCAAGTGTCTTAAAGTGAGTTATGATGGATTGGATGAATAGGAGAAAGAGATATTTCTTGATGTTGCTTGCTTCTTCAAGGGGAAGAGAAGAGAAGTTGTAGAAGAGATATTAAATGGATGTGGTTTCTATGCCAAAAGAAGGGTTGAATTTCTTATTCAAAAATCTCTCTTAGCTATTACTTATGACAATAAATTGCAAATGCATGATTTATTGCAAGAAATGGGTCGAAAGATTGTTCGTCATTACCATGTTCGAGATCGATTATGGTGTCACAAGGATATAAAAAGTGTAGTAAGATATATATTAGTTGATCTATTTGATTGGAATCTCTTTTTGTTCTTAAAAAGTGCAAAATAAAAGTATTTTTATTTGTTGAGGTTTCTGTCTGGTAAATATTTAAATTTTTTAAAATCAAGCTTATAAATACTATTTCTTCAGGAATGTTTTATTATCTACTTTCTACTAATGTTAAAGAAAATCAAACTAACATTTGAAGGAAAAATAGTTTGGAAAACAATTGTTTTTGTTTATAGATTTAGTCTAGGGATTCAAAAGTTTTTAACAAAGATGAAAAACCATAATTGAAAATATTAAGATGAAACAAGCATAAATATATTTCAAAAAAAAAAAAAAACAAAAAAATTGGAAGTCCTGTTTGGTTTTGGTTTTGGTTTTTAATTTTTGAAAATTAAGTCTACAAACATCCCTTTCCACCTCTAGATTTCTTGTTATGTTATCTACTTTCTATCCATGTTTTTAAAAACCAAGCCAAAATTTGAAAGCTAAGAAAAACAATAATTTCTCAAAACTTGTTTTTGTTTTTAGATTTTGAATATAAATTCAACTATTGTATTTAAGAAAGATGCAAATCATGGTAAAAAAAATGAGAGAATGTAGACTTAAAGAAACATTTAAACTTTTAGCTAAATTCTAAAAATAAAAACAAATTCTTGGGATATTGTTTTTTAGTTTAAAAAACTCATGGGTTGGAAAAACATCATAAGAAAATGGATTACAAAGCATAGAATTGGTAGAAATAGTTTTTATAGAGTTATTTTCAAAAACTAAAACACAAAGTCAATAAACACAAAGTAAGTCGATTATCATATAGGATCAAAATCATTACCAAATGGGACTTTAAAAACACATGGCAGACAAACTCAGTATGTTATTTGTTTAGAACTTGTGATTTATTTTTTCTTTTTTTGAAAAATCCGTGTACATTTGTCTCTCTACTAACAAATTTGTTTGTTGTTCATTTGATATGTTATAATTTCAGGTTTCAGTATGTTCATTTGATATGTTATAATTTGATATGTTATATTTTTCAAGTCTAGTACAAGAAACATGGTTGAATTTCCAATTTTATTTTCAAGAATGCACCAACTTAGGCCGTTTAATTTTTACAATGTGAGACTGAAAAATAAGTTGGAATATTGCATTCCAAATGAGATAAGATATTTGAAGTGGAAAGGATATCCCTTAGAGTTTCTGCCACTTAGTAGTTCTGAAGAATATAAGCTTATTGAATTTCACATGTGCCACAACAATCTCAAACAATTTTGGCTAGAAGAAAAGGTAACAATCTAATCCTTTTATATATATATATATATATATATGTTAGTTGCTCATCTTGTAGAGTTAGGTTTGTTGAGTTTCAACTAAGCTATTGTCAGCATGTAGCATTAATATTTATAGCGATAATTGGTTGAATAAAAATACACAGTTCCCCAATTTTCCTCTTTCTCTCTAATAAGAACAACACGTATAATTAGGAAAAAAACTATAATTTGATACAGATTGGATCAGTAGGTGTACCGAAATGTCCCCACTAGGTGGACACCTTCCTAGCACCCTTATTATCTCCTATATATATATATATTCAATAAAGCATAAAGAGACACAAAGAGTTTGAAGAGGGCTAGAGATAAACCCAAAAAAGATAGAAGAATTAAGATTTACAAAAAAAATACTAAGTTTAGAGCGATCATTGAGGGGTTATAGTCCTTGAAAGAACTATTTCTATAAGCCCATTAACCAGTAAGAGAGCAAATATCTTCCCAAAGTTGAGTATAGCTTTTGTTGTTGTTCTTGAATGTTTGATTATTTCTTTCGATCCAGATAGTTCATAAGATGGCAACTTCCATGTTGAAAATGATAGTTTTTCTATTGGTGTTTGGCTTGACCGAGCAAAGGTTTCTGAGCAATTCAATGATATAATTGTCTCTATTGTTCCATCCCACCATATTAGACATAGAATCCCAAAATCCCTTAGCCCAGTTGCAATGGACAAAAAGATGGTTAATACTCTCACCTTGATTGTTACAGAGAGGACAACAATTCAGATCGAGCACATGACTTGGGAGCTTATTTTGGAAGATGTCCATAGTATTGATGCTCTGATGAGATAGTCTAGAGGAAGAACTCATATTTCTTTTTTGAAATTTTAGCTTTCCATAAATTTTCATGTAGTCTAGCTTCAAGTATAGAGTTCTCCCTGCTTGTTTGATTATATAAAATAGTCTTAATAGACGAAGTTTTGAACGCCCCATTCTCGTCAAGTTTTCAAATGGGTTCGTCCGGACCACCATTAATTTGAGGTTTTATGAGATTGATCTTTACTCTGTTTCATTGTTCAGTTTCTCTATCATGGAGGGGTCTTTTGGGTTGTAAGTCCCAATCCATGGCTTTTTGTTCCAGACCTCTTTTATAGTGCCAGCAGTAATTTTTTAGAGGGCGAAGAGTCTTGAGAAATTTTCTGTCAAAGGACATAAATCAGTCTAGTAACCTCTCCAGAAAGAAATTTTCTCCCCATTGTTAATCTTCCATTTGATGTTTGTATTGAACCAACTTAGGCCCTTTGTAATGGATCTCCATGGGAATTTCAAGCTATTGTATCTATTGTTGGTTGGAATTTCTCCAACCTTTTTTAAATCATATTTTGGCAAGGATAAGCCTTTTCCAAAGGGGAAAGGCTTCTACGTAAAAACACCATAACCATTTGCATAAGAGAACAAAATTTGTGTCTTCCAACTTATCAATTTTGAGGTCTTCTTTATTTTTTGGATTTGTGACCGTAGACCATCTAACAAGGTGAGAGCTATAGCTAAACATTTTTATCCTTCCAAAGGAAATTTCTCCGGAACTCTTCAATGTTCTTGTAAACAGATTTGGGAGCTTTGAAGACAGAAAGCATGTATGTTGGTAGGCTAGAAGAGTGGATTTTATAATTATAGCTTTGATATATAACCAGTTAATACTAATAGAGCTCCAATGGGGTTTTATTAAAGCTTTTGTAACCTTTGAGATTTTTGTTTCAGGAATAAAAAAAAAAAATTAGGACATTAGCATGAAATAGTGGATTTTATTAGGGCTCTTTTGGAGGGAGAGTACCATCTTACATTCCAGACTAGAACTTTCATGGAGGACCATACTTCCCCTGTATCAATTTTACACGGGTACCCTAAGCATCCATTGCTTGAAAGTTGCTATAAGTTTATGTGTCAATATCTTCCATAGTTGAGGCTAATTTAAGATTATTTTCCTTAAGCCAAATGACTAGCTCCTTTTCTAAAGCTTCTTTCGACTCTTTTTTGTCTTCCATTTACTTGCTTTTAGTCTCCCCATGTTTTTCTTTCATTAGCAAAGCCAAGCTGCTATTGATTATGTCTGATGGAGAAGTTTCAGTTAGGTTCTCAACCAGTATTTCCTTTTATGGGCTTGAAATCGAATTATATGAAATTGAGATTGGGGATACTGGGCTAAGGTCGACAGAGAGTGATATATGATTGCTTGAATCTTCACGGTTTGGGCTTTTTTCCCTTCATCATTAATTTTCTGCTTCCCCTTTTCTTGTGTTGTCAGCATTTTCCTCTTCCCCAAAGATTTCACATCGCCTCCTTTATTACTCTTTCTATTACGACTCAAATTTGAAAATTTCTTCATCTTTGTGCTATCATCATTACCCTTCCCCGAGGGGTTTGCGGCATTGTTTTGCCTCTTCACTTCATATTCTAAACCTTTCATAAATATTTCAAAATTATCTTTGGAGTACACGTGTTAAAATGTTGGGTGAAAATTGGGACTTACATTGGTTTGTGGGTGTGGCTTGAAATGGTGTGTGGTAGTCACAAGTTTCATTTTTTTTTTTTTTTAACAAATTAATACTATTTCCAAGTTTTGTTTTTTTTTGCTTAATTTCTATCCATCTTTACTTTGTGACAGCATTTGGAAGAGCTGAAGTATATCAAACTCAATCATTCTCAAAAGTTGTCCAAAACTCCAAACTTTGCAAAAATTCCAAATCTCAAAAGATTAGAGCTTGAAGGTTGCACAAGTTTAGTCAACATTCATCCATCAATTTTCACTGCAGAAAAACTCATTTTCTTAAGTTTGAGAGATTGCATCAATCTCACCAATCTTCCACCTCACATTAACATCAAGGTTCTTGAAAATCTTATTTCTCTCTGGTTGTTCAAAAGTCAAGAAGGTCCCTGAATTTTCAGGCAACACAAATAAATTACTCCAACTCCATTTGGATGGTACCTCCATATCAAACCTACCTTCATCAATTGCAAGCTTCAATCATCTAACAATGTTGAGTTTAGCCAACTGCAGAAAGCTGATCAACATTTCGACCGCGATTGACAAGATGACGTCTCTCCAAGGATTAGATCTTTCTGGATGTTCAATGCTCGGAAATAGAAAAAGAAAGGTGGACGACATCGAATTGGGGGAGCTCGACATGAGAGGAACTGCAAAAGGAAGAAGAAACGACAACGATAACAATATCTTCAAAAAGATCCCCCTTCGGTTATACAAAGCTCCAGTTAGTGACATTTTTGGAATCCCATCACTGGCTGGTTTGTACTCTCTTACAAGACTAAACTTGATGGATTGCAACCTTGAAGAAATCCCAGAAGGGATCGAGTGTTTGGTGTCATTGTTAGAGCTCAATTTGAGTGGCAACAACTTCTCTCATCTTCCAACAAGCATATCAAGACTCCATAACTTGAAAAGATTGAACATATGCCAATGCAAAAAAGCTTCTACATTTCCCCAAGCTACCTCCAAGGATCTTGAGATTGATGTCAAAGGATTGCATTTCATTCAAAGATTTTATAGATATTTCAAGAGTTGATCATTCATATTTTATGAGAGAAGTGAATCTTTTGAACTGCTACCAATTGGCCGATAACAAAGGGCTCCATAGATTGATCATTTCTTGGATGCAGAAGATGTTTTTTTCGAAAAGGAACATTCGACATCATGATTCCGGGGAGTGAGATTCCTGATTGGTTTACGATGACGAAAATGGGATCTTCGGTATGGATCGAGTGGGATCCAGCAGCGCCAAATGCCAACATGATTCGCTTTGCACTCTGCGTCGTTTTTGGTCTGAGCAACAAAAATGACATTGCCAATGTCCCATCATTCGCCATTATTGCATCGGTGACTGGAAAAGACCGTAACGACACGAGTTTGCACAATCGAGATCGTCTTTTGGTTAATGGATTCCTTGTTTCAGGGATGAAGAATTTAGACCATATATGGATATTTGTTTTGCCAAGAACTAACACTCTGACTCTGGTAAGAAATATTAGGGAATGTAAAGAGATTGAGTTTAGGTTCTTGCTCCAATTTAATGATAGTCAATCTGTTACACCAAATGTCATACTGAAAAAGTGTGGAGTTGGTTTGATGAATATGGAAGAAGAGAAGGAAGCCATGAAACCGTATGCTTCTTATACTATAAGTAATTTCATTTTATATTATATGTAATTTCATTTTCTCCCAATTAATATTGTGATTTCCACAATCATGAGTGATGTAAACATAAATTGAATAGAATTTGCTTGCCTTGAATGAGTTCTTCAATATCCTTTGTAGTTTCAAACTAGTCCTTTAACTTCTTCAATGTGGTGTCTTTTGGAATAGGTAAAGTTTCGAGTAATATGCAAAGGTTATTTAATTTTTTAGATATGAACTATTTTCTAGGTCATTAACTAGCTACGGATCTTTACAGAGTCTTCTTTTGACACCTATAACTATAGATGTGCTTTGTGCCCTTTGTAAATAAGTAAGCAAGTAAGCTCCAACTAAGCCAAGGGCCAAAGTAATCAATTGAAGAAGTTTCTCTATATTTCACTAATCATTCTTGATTCTATCTATTGTAATTTTACTTTATTGTCTCTAACATATTTGATATCCAAGCTGGATCAACACCAGTTTTGTGTTTCAAAGTTGTTTACAATCCCATCAAATCAAGTTTTGATCTTTGAAGGAAAGAATTATGAATATTGACAAAAAAAAAATGTAAACTATTTTTATTTCTCCATATCTTTGGAAAAAAAATCATTGAAGAAAATTAAAAAAATTCCAGTTGGAGAAGAAAATGAAAAAACCTAAAAGCAGTCACCAGATCAAGAAAAGACATTTAAAAAGAACATGAAGAAAAATGATGTTGCGCTTCAAATCATTTAAGAAGATGTTGAAATCATCGGATCAAGATAATCAACCAAATAAAGTGTTATGTAGACAAATTCAAGAAAAAGAGTCAATGAAAAGGTTCTCCAGATTCTTCCTCCAAAGTTTAATCATGTGATGTTTTAGCCATAGAGAAGTCCAAAGTTGTAGTAACTACTCTCACAGCGTTACTTGTAAAAAAGTCAAATCATCAATCTAAAGAATGTTACTTTAGATGCATGCATTAACGTTGAATTCATGTCAACCATTTCATATAATCCAATTAAAACATAACATCTCAATCCAACGGTATATATTTTACAAACAATGTACATACAAAATGTTATGTAGTACATCCAACAAAATTGGTGGCAGATATCCGCTCTAGTAGGCACCCCTAGAACTTTGACGCTACTTAATGGAAAATTTTGAAAAGAATGGATGTCTTAATATCCTCAATGAGTGATAGTTTTAATAGGAAAACTCTTCATTTAATTATAGTTACTCCATGAATGTGTTATTTGACCTTTTCTAAATCAATGCAGACCATAAGCAAAATAATCTCAAGATAAACTATCAGAAAACTTAAAATAAAACTAAAGAAAAGATAGACAAGTGAATTCATGTATAAAAGTCTTCATCAAACCTGTACCTATTCTCTTGTCATACGTGCAATTTTAGAAAGACACGAAAGCGAAAGTCTATAGGGGTCCTTGAAGGAACTCTTATACAAGAGTACCTTTGAGCGGAAGCGGATCTTTCCAAAAGCATTGTGACAGAACTACCACATTTACATTCACACAAACAAATATACATCATACTGTAAATTACCGGCATGCTTTAAGATTAAACAACCAAGAGAACAAGTAAACTTACCAGTTGAAGACTCTTTCTTCTCGACAAATCTCGCTCTCTCCACGAACGGATGCTCTTGCTCTCGCTGGAATGGCAACCTCTCGTTCACCAAAAGTCCGATCGTCTACCACGAGTGGGCTCCACACGAGCAGATGAAGATGGGGACGACACCACCACTTGGAACCCTTAGTATTCTCAGTGTGAGAATCCAAAGAGTAGACTCTGTTCAGATTTGGTAGAGGGGAGGAGGAATCAAGATCATATACAACGATCAAGCAAATGGGAGAAGGCTACATCTATCGTATAGATAAAGTGCTTGATCGTTTAGGTGAAGTATACGATCATGTAGGAAAATGGCAGCAATCGTCTATACGATCGTTTAGTAAATGCTCGGGTGCTAGACGATTGTTTAGGAAAAGGTAGACGGTCGTTTAGAAGAAGTGCGTGTGTAAGCGATCGTGTAGTAAAAAGCGAGCTATCGTATAGTCTCTCAATTCACTAAGCGATAGGATGCAAACACTTCGTGAGCAATTAATTGTGATTTTTATAAAATGAAAACAATTTTCATTTTATTCTTCAGTTACGAAAACCAAATGGAACTTCCCACTAACGCACAGTTACGGAGAAAACGGCGGCCAATTATCCTCTAATTGTCCAATTAATAAATAATAAATATAATCATATTATATTCATTAATCTATAGTTTAATATCATATATCAACCATAGTATTTTCTCCTCCACTAGATAAAAATCATTTTTATATCTATTTTTCTCCAATTAATGTCTCTCATACATAAAGTCAATCATATCAAATATAATTAACCAGTTCAATCATATCATATATAATCGAACCATCTCTTATCAATTTGAACTGACCCAAAAACTTATTCTCAACTTGATTCATTGAGTTACCAAGGGGACCTTATGGACCTATGGCTCAAAGCTCCAACGGTACGTAAATAGCGGACTAAACTCTCTAGCCACGAGATCCACCATCTGTTAACATTCCAGACAGCTAAACTCTTCTTACATAGATATATTTCTGTGTCCATCGGATATACCAATCAACAATACGATAACCTTTCAACGATGCTCGTAAGTACAAAACACAGTTACTGTTTGAAGGCGAAAATTGTCCTATGATGTCAGCAAAAATTACATATCATACTTTCGTGGGTGGGTTAAAAAACAAAAAATCGCGTGAGCGGAGGTCATCCGTAAAGGGGAAGAAAAAATTTCTATTTTACACAAAATCTCATACGTGGCCCACTTTCCTTTCCCACAAAATTTCAGCTGTTTGTTTTATTTCTCTTTTTATTTATTTATTTTTCAAAATTATGTTTTAAAACCTTAATTGACCAAATTTTACTTTCCATTTGAGTTTATTGTTTGGATACAACATGATTTTGAACGTGTTGTATAAAGTTTAAAAAGATATTTTAAATTATAAATTTTAGTAATAACTTTAATTTATAAATAAGAGAGTTTTTGTTTTTAAATAAGACATGATAAAACTTATAAAACTTTTGGAAGCTGGGTGAGAAAAAATAATAATTATTCTAATTTAACTATATTTCTATTTAAGTTCAAAATATATTATAAAAGAATATATAAATAAATATGTATAAAATAATATATAAACTAAAATATTTTATACTATCTTTTTAAAAAATTTTGTGATAATCAACTTAGTAAAAAAGAATCTTTTTATTTTTATGAGGATGATTTGACCATCTTCCTAATTCCCAGCATAAATTTAAATCAAAATATTATTATTTTATGGGACAATTACAAATATAGATATTAGACCCAAAGTATTAACAAATATAACATAATATAAAAAAATTACAAATATGACCAAATTTAAATAATTTATCACTGATAGATTATATTATTTGTAAGATTCTATCAGTGATAGATCATATCACTGGTAAGAGTCTATCAATGGGAAAATTCAAAGGATATTATCCTTTTAGAAACTATTTAGGAAAATGTTGTTGTTTTCAAACTATTTTTAAAAATATTGTTGTTTTTTTTTTAAAAAAAATAAGTCGATGGTTGAAAATTTGACCTAGATTGGTCGAATTTTGAACCCTCGACCTTCCCCCTTTACATTTGCACGTCAAACTTTGAACCCTCGACCTTGCCCTAGCATTATTATTTTGCCCTAGCATTATTATTGAGTCTATTTAATTATCATTCCGGAGACCTTCCTCATAATTATTTGATGTGGAGAGAATGAAAGACCTTCCTCATTCCCGAGATCTTCCGGAGACCTTCATCATAACACTCATAATTATTTGATGTGTTAAAAATAATTTTGTATTGGGAGAGAACGAAAGAGGGAAGTGTAAGAGAGAGAGCGAGATTTTGAGAGAGAGCAAGATTTGAGAGAGCGAGATTTTGGGAGAGAACGAGAGTTTGAGAGAGCAAGATTTTGAGAGCGAGAGCGAGATTTTGAGCGAGAGCGAGATATACGTCCAAATTTCCTTTTTTTTCTTTTTTTAATACACATTCATTTCTTCCTTTCTTTTTTCTTTTTTTTTTTAATTTTTCATTTTATAAAAACAATTTCTAAAAATATTTTTTTATTATTTATAATAAAAAAAAAAAAAAAAAAAAAAACTCCATCAAAATCTTGGTACCAAATGTATAAAAGGAATCGAAGATCATTATTGTAAAATCTTTTAAACTATTGACCTCACTACTGTGATTAAAATTTCTGTTCTTTATATCAATAATACAGTCTTATTTATAGACTTGCATGTGAAGGTTTTGAGTATTAGTTTGATTTATTATGTCCCCAAATTATTATCTAAAATATGTAAATTTGAATATTGAAGTTTTTTTACCTAACTTTTTAGATTTAGACTATCTGATGTTATTATTTATGTTAGTGACATTTAAAAATTTCTATATCAAAATAATTACTATTCATAACCTATAAAAAGAATAAATTGAAAAAATAATATCTCATAAAAATAAAAAAAAAATGTAAATTAAATATCTAATTTATATAAAAATAATGACAAAAATCAATGTGTCCCACAAGGCGGACGTCGTCGATTTCGAGCTGGTTGTCGTCGTCGACTTCGAACTTGAGGTTGCTCAGGTTCTTCTTGATGTTGCTCTAGTATCTCTGCAGGCGCTTCATAATATAAATATTCATTACGCTCTCCACGATCCCGACCATGTCCATGCACATATGAAGACGAAGGACCAGCCTCTGAGTCATAATGTCCTGAACCAAATGTTGGCATCATCATCATCGGACTAACATAATCAGTTTGACTCTGCATCTACATCATAGGGGGCAACTCTTCCACATTATGTGCAACCTCATCAAACTCATCCTCTTCCCAAACAGGTTTTCTACGTCTAGGAGCTGGTGGAGGAGCAATAGGTATATCGTACATATAATGAATTTCCTCCGTATAGCTTTGGTTGTCACTACATATAGCAAAAACCTGGTTCGGATCATTCACAACCTCATGAAGTCTACAGTTGTTCAATCTCTGTGAATTATAAAACAATTAGACAATATTTAAAATAAATTTAAATTAAAAATAATTAGATAATATTCATTTACCAGATAACCCACGGTTGCTCCCGGACGAGTAACGTAGCGCCTTGTGATATTGTTATACCAATGAATATATTCTGGAGTGACATCTATGTCAAACTGTTCAAGAGAAACCCCTACTGCAATAAACCTTGCACGATAGTGCCATCGCACTACAAAATGTGCAACTTTTTCGGACCAATCTCCAATCCTTAGGTCAATATCATGTAATACGAGTTCAGTATTACAAGGCGATAGGACATTCTGCTAAAAACCGAATTGTCTCCTCATCACCATGTAAGATGCCACTCACCAATGTGAAAACATATGAGAGGACTCATCGTCCGCCATATGTTTTGACCATTCGTACAAAAATTAGACAAAATATGCATAATAATTTTGTACGGCTCCCAAATAACCTGAAACATAAAATATTATATTAGAGAATATTAAAGACAAATACAATAAAAATGTGTACAAAATAATCAATTAAGTTTAGTGTAATGTACCTGTTCAGGTTGAAGCAGATCAAACATGTATCTATACTGGCTCACTATATGTGTGGCTGTCCTAGTCACACAAAATTTGTCTCTCCACCTAAAATTTTAAATTGATAATTTAGAATTTAAATTAACTAGATCAGTGATATAAAAATTAAATTGAATTAAAACAACATATCGAGAACTGTAGGCTTGTCCAACTAACTGAGCGTCATTAACATGTTGTAGCTGTGGAGCCATTGTTGGAAATCGCTCCCAAGCCCATAGTTGCAAAAGTATGAGAGGCCCAGCTATCTCTCAAACCTCAGATCTTGTTACTTTGCATAGTTGTCTATACAACCATGCCAAGCATACTCCATCCCACGAATACCGCCCCGCATCATGGAGGTTAGCTAATAATGGCAGGAACATCAAGTGAGCAAAATGACTTGATTTATCTGAAAACAGACTTCCACCCACCATTTGTAGTATATATGCTCGCGCATATCTTATGACGGTTTTCTCATCTGCATCATCTGTGAGCTCACAAAATTGTGTTCCTAAAAATGTAAAGTAGAGGTGATGTTTACTTTTATTATTAGGAAAAAAATGTAAAAAAGAAAAAAAAAAATGAAAACGAAGATATACGTAAAGTAGAGGTGATGTTTACTTTTATTATTAGGAAAAAAAATTAGAAACTTAAAGTCGAAAAAAAAAAAAAGATGATGTTAACAATTATTTTATTTTGAAAAATCTGAATATGGGGACGAAGCTTCAAAACAATCCTATAAAAAGAAATTAAAGCAAAAGAGAATTCAAAATTAAAAAAAAAAGTAGAAAGAAAATAGGAGATGCAAAAAACTGAAGGTTTAATATAGATTAAATTAATATTTTAAATACTAATTTAATTTAATTTTGAATCAAATCTTTGGTGGTTACAAATGATTAAAAATTAAGAAATGATGTCTTTTACGTGAAGAAAAATAAATCTAAAAATGGATAAAAAAAAATCAAGATTTTAAAATAAAAAATAACTCCGAGTGTTACAAATAACTTAATCCTTATAAATAAAAACCATCAACTAAAAGGAAAAATATTTACCATTTATAATAAAAATAAAGAAAAATTATTTCAAATGGTAAAACAATTGAAAATATTTAGATATAGCAAAATTTTAGAACTATTAATGATAGACGCTGATAGACACCGATAGCTATTTACCATTTATAGTAAAAATAAAGATAAATTACTTCAAAAGGTAAAACAATTAAAAATATTTACGAAATATAACAAAATTTTAGAACTATTAATGATAGACGCTTATAGACACTAATAAACTTCTATTAGTGTCTAACAATGTCACTAATAGATATTGATAGAAATCTATAAGTATCTATCAGCGTCTATCAATATCTATCATTGATAGTTCTAAAATTTTGTTATGTTTTATAAGTATTTTGATTATTTTTCTATATTTAAAAATAACCCAAAAATAAAATTAAGGGATTTACAAATATAGGAAAAAATCAAAACTATTTATAAGAAGTAGCAAAATTTAACAAATTCATTATACCCAGCGACAACCCAAAGTGAAATACCAGAAAAGCCTAGCCCACGTGCATTGTGCCCGATCCACGCACAAGTTTCCCTCCAACTCGCGCGACCCATCTCACATGACCCGACCCATCGCGACCCGCGATTAATCGTGCCACGATTTTTCCTCCAACGCAGTTGATAACGGTTCGACTTCTTCTTCTTCTTCTTCTTCTTCAACTCATGATTCTTCTTCTTTTTCTTCTTCTTCTTCTCCATCATCTTTCTCTTCCGTTGCCTTTCTCTACTTCTTCAGCCACCACCGCTGCTGCTTTTTATTTCTTTCTCTCCAATAGACTACTATTAGTTCAAGGATTATTGGTGATTAGTCAATGAAACAAGTCTTCAAGGTTATAATTCTTTTCTTTTCTTTTCATCAACTCTTCAATCTATTAGTGATCATAATTATTAAACCTAAATTTTGTAAACATATGGTAAGTACCATAATAAGAAAAATGGTCAGAGGAATCATCAAGTAAAGGAAAGAAAATAAAATCTGAAAAGCAGAAGCAGAAAGTAAAAACAAAGGTATAATCATTAATCCTAAACTTGTGATAGATGGGATAGTGTTCTATCCGTGATAAACATGATAGTATTCTATCACTCTCTATCATTATAGATGCGTTTTGATTATAGGTATATTTTGTTTAGATAAAGGTGAATAAAGTGTAATAGACAATGATAGAAACCTATTATGGTCTATTAGTGATAGTTAATAAATAATTACAAATCTAATGTTATTGCTGATAGATAGTTATTAATATATACTTGTTATATAATGTTCTTGCTTGCTGATAGATAGTTTATTATTATATAATGTTATTGCTAATAAATAGTTGTTGATATATAAGTTTATTACTGTTTATTAATGATAGATAGTGATCAAAGTCTGTTTTTGTCTACCACTATGGTGGACTGTGATAATAGTCTATCACTATCTATCATCGATAGACAGTGATAGACAAAAATAAACTACTATCACAGTCGACTACAACATGGCAATGATAGTGTTCTTCTTTTTAACTTCAAAATATTTTCTTGCGGCAAATCCATGAGGAAGAGAAAATTGAGAACAAGTAAAGGAAAAGCTAAATGAGGAGAAGCAAGTTGAGTAAGTTGATGAAGAGAAAAATTGAGGAGGATAAAATTGAGGAGTAGCAAATTGAAGAAGATAGTGATATGAAAGAGAATGAAGAAATGAAAGAAAAGGGGAAAAACAAAGACATAGAAAGGCAAGCAAGTTGTTGAAGAGAAAGGGAAGCGTAAAAATTTTAGATTAAAGGTGGTAGAAGATAAACACCTTCAGAACGAGAGACCAAAAAGACAACAAAAACCAACCACAAAAGCATTAGACAATAAAAACAAGAAAAAAGTGTCTCCAAAAAAGAAATATGTGAAAAAGATAGTCTCCCATAGAGGACAACAACGAAAAAATTGATGATGGAAAGTGCTCCAAGTTTTGACTTGGATATTTCTCAACTGCAATCTCAATCTTGATTGCTGAATTATGTTTTTCTAAATTGTAGAACCTTTTCTTTGTTAAGCTTTATTTTGCTTGATGACAATGAACTACTGATGAAATTTATAACTTTCTTTGAACTTGATGACAACTAACTATTATTGAAGTTTATAAAATGAACATGTTTTTGTTGACTGTCGTGTTGCTGATAGATACTCATTAGATAATATTCTTGTTGATTGAAAACTTTAGCATTAGTGCAATGGCCACATGGGTGTCAATATAGATAGTGATAGTTGTCTATCTATCAGTGTCTATCACAATGATAGAAGTTCACATATATCATTGCTTATACATAGTTGCTGATAGAAGGTTGATATCTACTGGCATTTTAATCTATTGAAAACTTTAGCATCAATGCAATGGTCATGTGTTGTTCAAGGATGTAAATTTCAGTTTATATACATAGTGATGGACAATGATAAATATCTATCCGTTTCTATCTAGCGATAGTCGCATATAGAGATCTATCAATGACTATCAAAGTAATAGAAGTTCATCTACCCTTGCTTGTAGATAGTTGCTAATAGAGGATTGATATCTGTGCATTTTAATCCATTGAAAACTTCTTCGGGCATTGTTCATCATAATCTATATACATAGTGATAGAAACTAATAGTTTTCTATTTCTTCTATAGATAAATAATGAAAGACTCAGTGATAAGAATGTGATTGTTCTATCATTGTCTATCAGTGATAGGCAGTGATAGATAATTATCACTATCTATAGTGATAGACAGTGATAGACAATTTATCACAATATATGACAATGATAGAATATCATAGAAACTGATAATAACTTCTTGCTCATACGTGAATAATATCTTCATTTGAGCATTGCATTAGACTATCTAATTCATTTAATCCTAATTTTAAAACTTCAACATCAATTGAACAAGTCTTGAGTTGACTCAGTTTGTTTTATTAAAGTTTGGGTGTTTTTCTTCAAATTTGCATGAGATCAAAGGGGTTCTATAATGTCCCATTAGTGTATATAATGAGTGAACTTATATCAACGTATATCTATGTCTATCTATTGATAGATAGTGATAGATGTTGGGTTTTATACCCTAAAACTCGTAGATAGTAAATGTTATTAATTGACCGTCATAAATAAAGTATTATAGATGTTAAATCAATAAATGTTATTATTTTTATTGTTGTCTATTTTGTCTTAATAACCCTAAATCTAATAAACTAACATCTAAGACTGTCTTATGAGTTCTGAACTATATGTGGAGACATACAGAGATCAATGTTCAAGATACATCCTAAATGGTAAAACGAAATAAATGTTATTTAATTAATTATAAAAGAGGAAAATATATTGAGAAAGATGCTTAACTCTTCTCTATGTAAATACCTCCTCATGGCCCTTTGGCAACACACACTTTGATTGTAAAAAAACTATGACAATACAAAACTCCTTAATGTTACTGTGCAGAATCTTCTCTAAGCCATAAATCCTCTCAACTCTCTAAAACACTTTTCTCCTCTCCCTCTCCAAATAGTTGGATACCACCTATCCCTCTATTGGAATCCTAGAGAATAACAAGATAACTCTCAGAGTAGTGTTCGAGATCGCTCAAGGAGTTGTTCATGATCCAAACCATTTGGAGATTCGTTCGTTGGAACCTTAGAGAGGATCGTTCGTGGCACTTGGACAATCTTCAAAGGTAAGAATCATTCTAACCCTTTTCCTAATAGCATACTAATTTATGTGTTTATTTATTCCGTCTAGTATAACGATTTTGTTTATTATAAAAATTGAATCACGGGATGCAAGGCAATCTAACGAGAACGCTTTTGCTGCAAGATTTGATCCCTTCAATTGGTATCAGAGCCAATTCCTTGCATCTTTGTTCTTCGTATTTAAAAAAAAAATGGTTAGAGGTGGGTTTAGTATTCTGAATTGTGAATGCTTGAATGTTGGTTTGCAATATTGAATGTTTTCGATTTTGGTACTAGATTACTTTTTAATTAGATTAAATTGTAAGGACCTGTTATATTTTTTAGCACTTTAATTCTTGCTTCGAGGCCATAAGTCTATGTCGATCAATAGAGAACCAGTTGCTGAAGAGATCGGGACGAAACAAAAGTGTTCGGAGGAAGTTTGGAGTCAAAAACAAGGAGGATTGAAGCAATCTGTCGCACAACGTCTCGATGCTGCAATTGCAGCATTGCAATGCTACAAAGCAGAGGTGAAGCACTGTAGTCGCAAAGTTGCAACGCTCCAAATTCTTGACGGAGATAGGCGTAGCACACGGAATGTGACAGTTGTAAGTTTTAACCTAATTTCATTTTTGTAATTTTAATTTATATATTAATTAATTAAAGTAATATAAATGTTATAGTAATTTAATCAATTAATTTTGTAATGGGTTATGACAAAAATAACTAATAAGGTAAATTGATTGTTATATGTTTCAACATGTCTTCCACAATCATATCTTTGCCTAAAAATGATAAATTAACGGTGAAAACTATGCGATGTGGAAATCTAACCTCAATGCGATTCTGGTTGTTGATGATCTTCAGTTTGTCTTGATGGAGGATTGTCCTCTAGTCCCCACTCGAAATGCATCTCAAACGTTGAAGGATGCTTATTACTGTTGGACGAAGGCTAATGACAAGGCCCAAGTCTACATCTTGCCAAGTCTTGCTGACGTTCTAGCTAAGAAGCATGAGGTCATGATGACTGCACATTAGATGTTGGAGTCCCTCCAGGAGATGTTTGGACAACCGTCCACTCAGATCCGACATGAGGCCCTTAAGCACATTTGTAATGTGCACATAAAGAGAGACAATTAGGGAGAGAATATGTTCTCGATTTGATGGTCCATCTCAATGTCGCCGAAATGAATGGTGCGGTCATAAACGAGCAGAGTCAGGTATCCTTTATTTTTTAATCTCTTTCGAAGAGTTTTCTTTATTTCCACAACAATGCAGTAATGAACAAAATACAGTATAATCTGACTACCTTTCTGAACAAGTTACAAACTTTTTAGTCTCTTAAGAAAGATAAGGGGCCAGTAGTAGGAGAGGCAAATGTTGCCCATTCCAAAAGGTTCTAAATTCATCCTCTGGAACTAAGTATGTCCTTTGGTACTAAGAAGATCCAAAAAAAAGAAAGGAGAGAAGGGGAAGGCTCCCTCTGCTGGCAAAGGCAAGGGCAAAGCTAAGGCTGACAAGGGTAAATGCTTCCACTGTAATGTGGATAGTCACTAGTAACACAATTGCCCAAGTACCTTGCTGAGAAGAAGAAAGAGAAGGAAGGTAAATATGATTTACTAGTTCTGGAAACTTGTTTAGTGAAAAATGACAATGATGCTTAGATACTTGATTCAGGAGCCATTAATCATGTTTGTTCTTCTTTACACGGAATTAGTTCCTTCAACAACTAAAAGAGGGTGAAATGATGCTCAAGGTTGGAACGAGAGATGCCATTTCAGCTTGTGTAGTGTGAGCTGCTAAGTTGTCTTTTGGAAATAGATTTTTGTTTTTAGAAAACTTATACATTATTCCTAAAATGAAGAGGAACTTTGTTTCTATTTCTTGTTTAATTGATTAATCATACTCAATTTCTTTTAATTTAAATGAAGCGTTCAGTATGAAAAATGGTGTGATTATTTGTTTAGTTAAACTAGCAGGCAACTTCTATGTGTTAAGACCAACTGAATCAAAAGCACTTTTAAATCATGAGATGTTTAAAACTGCTAATATTCAAACTAAAAGGCAAAGAATTTCTCCAAATAATAATGATACATACCTTTGGCATTTGAGATTAAGCCACATACAATCTCGATAGGATCGAGAGATTGTTAAAGAATGAACTTCTATGCAAGTTAGAAGATGATTCATTACCTCCATGTGAATCCTGTTTTGAAGCAAAAATGACTAAAAGACATTTTAGTGAAAAAAGGTTAAAGAGCCAAAGAGCCCTTAGAGCTCATACATTCGGATCTTTGTAGTCCAGTGAATGTAAAGGCTAGAGGAGGGTACGAATACTTTTATCTCTTTTATAGATGATTCTTCGAGGTATGGTTACGTATACCTAATGGAACATGAGTCGGAAGCCTTTGAAAGGTTCAAAGAGTATAAGGCTGAAGTTGAAAACCTATTTGGTAAAACAATGAAATCATTTTGATCTAATCAGGGTGGAGAGTACATGGATATAGAATTCAAGGACTTTTTGATAGAACATGGAATTCAATTCCAACTCTCAGCACCTGGTACACCTCAACAGAAAGGTATATCAGAAAGGAGAAATAGAATCTTATTAGATATAGTTTGTTGTATAATGAGCTATGCTTAATTGCCTTACTTGTTTTGGGGGTATGCAGTAGAGACTGCAGTTCACATCTTGAACAATGTTCCCTCGAAGAGTGTTTATGAAACACCTTTCGAGTTATGGAGCGGGCGTAAACTGAGTTTATCTTAGTTCAGAATTGGGGGCTGTCTTGCACATTTGTTAGTTATTGGGGTTGATCCCTAAATCTCGTAGGGTTCTGTAGTTTGTAAAAATTTGTATGAACAAACATTTTGTGATTTATATTATATGATATTTTTTAAGGATCTCTTACCGAAGAGTTCCATGGGCGCGTTTGGATCGCTCCGATCTCACCATGACCGAAATACATATTATACATTCAAACGCATAGTTATGCAAACAAACAGTAATTATTGGCACGCTATGAACAAGAAATAAACGAGGGAGAGAGTTGCCATACCAGTTGAAGACAATATTTAATCTTCAAAACTCAATGCAGCGGAAACCTCCACACGATCTTCCAACACCCAGCAGAAGCGTCGACTGCAGTAGCACGCACAGTCGCAAGATCATGAGCGCAGCAGGGACGACACCATTAGAAAAGAGCCCCAGGTATTCTCAGAGTGAGAACCCAAAGCGTGGTCTTTGGTGAATTTTGTAGAGGAAGGAGGAAGTACGGATCGTGTAGGCGATAAGCAAGTGAGAGGGAAAAAGGCGCTATCACATAGCACGATGCTTATCATTTAGGAGACATTACATGATCGTGTAGGTTTTACTGAACGATCGTTTAGGAAATGGTATACGATTGTTTAACAAACTTGGGACAAACTACGATCGTTTAGGGAAGCTATCCGATCGTATAGGAACTAGTGTGCGATCGTTTAGGCGCGAGGTGGACGATCGTTTAGGTGGAGAGTGACTATCGTATAGGCTCTTGAAATGCTTAAGCGATTGTTTACGATTCATCTGCACGATCTCTCTTTTTCTTTTGGACGATTGATTGAACGAACGATTCAAAATGAAAACAATTTTCATTTTAATTCATTGATTACAATAACCGACGCTGCCCCACTAACCCACGTCCGAACGTGATTTTTGGATTAATTATCATATAATTAACCAATTAAAATATTAATAAATATAATCATATTATATTTTTACCCTATAGTTTGATATCCAACATATCTACTATAGTATTTTCTCCTCTACTTGATATAAATCATATTTTATATCTAATTTCCTCCAAAAAAAATGTATCTCAGACATTTAGCCAATTACATCATATATAATCGAACTTCCTTTTTGTCAATTTGAACATTTCAAATTAACCCAAGCACTAGTTCTCAACTTCATCCAAGCTACCATGGGACCTAATGGACCTGTGGCTCGAAGCTCCAACGGTCCGTGAATAGTTGACTAAACTCTTTAGCCACGAGATCCACCATCCGTTAACTGTCAGACATTCCACTAAAGACCAATAGCTGAACTCTTCGTACCACAGATATATTTTTGTGTCCATCGAATATAACCAATCATGAGTACGATGACCCTTTACAGATGCTCGTAAGTATAGCTGGGCTAAATTACCATTTTGCCCCTATAGTTACATCTCTCTCCTTAAGTACCACTGATTTCTCTAATGAACAATACAACATAGTCCGACTATGTGTGAACACCTCTCGGGCTAAGAGAAGGTGTGTGGCGCCAGAACGTTCAAGCCCTGAAATCGGCCCTTAAAGGAGCCATCTATCTACTTACCTCTGCCTCGGGGAAGGAGTGAATTCCATCTTGTGCAGCTGAGTTCCTAGCTCCCAAATCAGACGAATCCCCAAAATGGTAGGTTTGAATCGGCGACCTGGCCATTCACACCCATACAAATCAAATGATCGCCCTCAATTGTAGGAGTTCCCAACTCACTCAGGATTGAAGTCATGTTACCTATGATCTTCCTAATGAAGTGAAGTCTCTGTTATGAATGGTGTTATATAACAAGACGTTAACAATTCATGGTCAGGTCTTATACAAACTCTTTGTATACGACGCCCCCACTCGCATGTCCCCAACACGAATGATCCGGATCAGATCATCTGTGACAAGTCACAACACTTGTGACCATTCCACAAAGCGGGCCGCATCTATAGTGTTACCAAGATAAGATTTCCTTCCTATATCCATATACTACAGACCATTTTGGTTATCACTCAAGACATAATCCACTTGTATGTCACCACATACATGCTTGAGACACATACAGATAACCAGGGATTTTATGTTTATTAGTTTGTGGTAAAGAAAATAAAACAAACAACTGAACAAAAATACAAGATGTGAAGTAAATATCACATATTAACAACACAAGCATTCGTACAAACTGTTTACAAATTACGGGACACGAGACTTTAGGGCATCAACCCCAACAATTTTACTCACGCCAGTCTATGAAATATTTGATATTTTAGTTGCATTAGCCACAAATCAATAAACTAAGATCCATGGTTATCGTTGTAACTTAAACATGTATATGGAGACATATAAGTGGATCGTGTTTTAAGTGATAACCTAAATGGTCTGTAGTATATGGATAAAGAGGGATACCTTATCCTGGTGACACTATGAGTGTGACCTGCTTTATAGGTGTTACAAATGTTATAAAGTGCCACAAATGATTTGATCCTAATTATTCGTGTATTAGACATTCAAGCAGGGATATTTTATACAAAGGAGATTGTATAAGACCAGACCACGAAATGTTTAGTCTCGTTATATAAAACTGTTCATAATTGAGACTTTCATTTCACTAAGATGACCGTAGGTAACATGACTTTAATCTTGAGTGAGTTGTGAACTCCTACCTATAAGAGCGGTCCTTTGATTTTCATGGGTGAGAGTGCCAGATCACCGACTCAACAAGTCTACCATTTTGGGGATTCGTCTAATTTAGGAGCTGGGAACTCAGCTACATAAGATGGAATTCACTCCTTCTCCGAAGCAGGGGTAAGTAGATAAATTGCTCCCTTAAGGGCTGATTCCAGGGTTTGAACAATGTGGCATCACACCCTCTCTTGGCCTGAGAGGGGTTTAGTCATAGTAGGACTATGATCTATTATTCATTAGAGGAATGAGTAGTACTTAAGGAGTTTAATGTAACTATAGGGGAAAACGGTAATTTGGCCCACCTGTACTTACGAGCGATTTGTGAAGGGTCATTATACTGTTGATTGGTTATATCCAATGGACATAGAAATATATTTGTAGTGCGAAGAGTGTAATTGTCGGTCTTTAGTGGAGTGTCTGACAGTTAATGGATGGTGGATAATGTGATTAAAGAGTTTAATCAGTTATTCACGTACCGTTAGAGCTTCAAGCTACAGGACCATAAGGTCCCCTTGGTACTCAATAGATTCAAGTTGAGAATAAGTTTTTGGGTTAGTTTGAAATGTTCAAATTAAAAAGAGGGAATTTGATTATATATGATATAATTAAATGAATTCAATTATATATGACATAATTAATATAATGTATTTGATACATTATTGTTTGATTGGAGGAACTAGTATTTGAATATGATTCAAATATAATTTCTATGAATTAGATTTATAGTTATTAAATTTAATATAAATATGATTTATATTAAATGCCATAAAATAGAAAAGGAACTATGGTTTATATATTGCATATGATGCAATATTCAAACTATAGGTTATAAATATAATATGATAAGTTAGTTATTGTATTTATTTATAATTTATTAGTTATATGATAATTAAATTTCTTTTTCTCCAATAACTACCTTTAGTGGGTGGTTATACGGTTTTATGGCAAATAAGTGGGATAAAAGAAAAACAGTTTTCTAATGTTTCCACGAGACATAATTGGCAATTGAGTAAAAAGAGCTTTACTACACGATAGCTTTAGAAAGCCTAAACGACCAAGTATCGAGTTTGTGCGATAGACCTCATCTTCTACACGATTGTGTTATAGCTTACTCGATCGTTCTCCTCCTTCACTCTAACTTTTCCCTCAATCCAAAATAAGTCAGAGCCCATCACTTCTGGATTCTCACACCGAGAATACCAAGATAATCTAGTGGTTGTGTCCGGATCTGTTCAAGGATCGAGTTGATACTCGTTGCTGTTCGAGGTAGTTCTAGTTGCTCGTTGCATTGGAGTTTGATCAAGGGACACACTTGAGGAAAGGTTCTTCAAAGGTATTGTTTCTTGATCGCTTGTTTTTAATTCAAAGCATGCTGTAATTTATAATTAATGCATAATCTGTTTAGTATGACTGTGAATGTATGTGTTATTTCAAAATAGAGTTTGGACAATCTGCTTCCATTCATAGGTCCTCTATATTTAGAGTTCTTTCATTAGTGACAAATCCTAAGAAGTTGGAACCTCATTCAAGATTGTGCCAATTTGTGGTTACCCTAAGGAAAGGAAAGGCGGTCTGTTCTATGACCCTCAAGAAAATAAAGTGTTTGTATCAACAAATGCTACATTTTTAAAGGAAGAACACATGAGAGATCATAAACCACGTAGCAAAGTAATATTAAATGAAGTTATTGAAGAATCGACAAAGGTTGCTGATGAACCTGGTCCTTCATTAAGAGTTAATGAAGGAGCTGGCACTCCAGGCCAGTCTCGTTCTTCTCAATCGTTAAAAGAGCCTCGACGTAGTGGGAGGATTGTGATACGATCGGATCGTTACTTGAGTTTCATAGAAACTCAAGTTGTCAAATGATGGTGTTGAGGATCCATTTTCCTATAAATAGGTAATGAATGACATAGACAAGGACCAATAAGTTAAAGCCATGGACCTTGAAATGGAGTCCATATACTTCAATTCAATATGGGAGCTTATAGATTTACCTGAAGGGGTCAAACCTATAGGGTGTAAATGAATCTACAAAAGAAAAAGGGATGTAGTTGGAAAGGTACATACCTTCAAAGCTAGACTTGAAGCAAAGGGTTATACCCAAAGGGAAGTGGTTGATTATGATGAAACTTGAAACTAACTAAAATCAAAGTAAAAACAAGAATTGATAGGAAGATTTAGTAATGAGACAATTGAGAGAGATTGTATGGTAAAAATTCAATGGGAAAAAGATTCTTGGGGAATCTTATGTAGACTAAGCAATTTTCATCATGGATTTAATGAAATTCATGCAATATAATTGTTCCATAACTCATTAAGGATTACCCTTAATGCCCTAATTAGCCAATTTTAACAATTAACCCTAATTTTGTTCTTAATTACTTCCTAAAGACATTCCACAATTAGTTCTTAAATTGCATTAAACTCATGGGTTTTCTTAACTATGACAATTTTTGAAATAAAAAGACTAAAAATTCAAGATTAATTGTATGAATGTTTTAAATTAGCATGTTCTTTCAAGAAAAGAGAAAAAGAAGTCCACATTTTCTATCAGCATTACTAATTTTTGAAACCTAATTACAATTATGTTATAGAACCATGTAATTTTGCTTACAAAAACCAATTAATTTTGAGTTTTCAATTCATTTTTAATTGATTTTATTCAAAATCTCAGCAATAACATTCAAGAACAAGTAATTACATGAAAGAAATTGAATAGAAATCTCAAGAAAATGCTAATCTACATAATTCCCCAAGAAAAAGAGTTACCTACTCATGGAGGATGAAATTCTTCAAGGAATACATTGAGATTTAGATTGTTGATACAAAGAATGAAGTAAAATTGACAGTATCTCTCTAAAATTTACAAGAAATAGTTCTAGTGTATGTGGAAAATCGAAATTTCTCTTAAAAAATGAAGTCTCCTCTTGCTGAAATCTGGAAAATGAAACAATTTGTATTAGTTGAGGGTCGCAACATTACGATCCTACGAATTTGAAGTCCAACGCTCGCTTGCACAGCGCTTGTGCTTTTTTATTTTTCTGTCATCTTTCAGAGCGTTGCAACACTGTGTATAACGTTGCAACAATGCCTTGTTTTGCAACAAATGGGTGCATTTTGTCTTGTAGCGGTTGAGTAGCATCAGACTTAGTTATGGAGAGAGCGTTACGATGCTCCGAGTAATGCTGAAGCTTATTGATTTGCTTTACTTGAGGGGCAAAGTGGTAAATTTCCATGGCTCTTCTTCTAAGTGATTTTTTTGGTCTAGTTTGGACTTGATTTAGCTCAAAATTGTTCATAATGACTTCATATGTGTCGGGATTGGAGTTTACCTACAAAATAGACATTTTAAGCAAAGAATTGAATAGAAATGAGGGAATTAACATAAAAACACAGCTCTTTTCAAAACATCAATTATTAGTCAAGGTAAGAAAAGCCATACCCTAACTAATTTACATACTTATAAATTCTATTTGGTTTGATAGCAGCCATATAGAACTAAAAACACATGCATTAAGATTTAGGATTCAATTATGTCGATTAACTATCAGAAAAACCATATTCAATTAACCAATTTTATCTTTGAACCTAGCAATAGCGCAATCTACGAATAGTCATCAAATGCCTAATGTACTATTGCTACTTAGGTGACCTTAACAAGACATTGATATGCAAAAATAAACTTAAACAAGATATTCATGCAAATTATGACGAACTACGAATTAATTAGCATGCACGATTAAGCGTGAAAAGTCAACCTAAAAATTCATGCATTGGAATTAAAATAGATTCAAAGAACACATAATTAAGAATTGTAAACACCAATTAAGGGCAGAAAACTCGAGAATTTAACACAATCCTTGATCTAAGAAACTAGATGAAATTTAGCTCATAAATTCATAGAAAAATTTGAGAGATAAACCCAATTCATGCTTATAATCCAAAATTAAACTAAAATTTATCATAGAAAAATCTAAGAGATACAACCCAATCCGTGCTTACAATTCAAAATTAAACTAAAATCTAACCTAATGATACTAAAAACATCAAGGGAAAATAAGAAAGCTCGGCCTCTCCTCGGCCTCCACAAAAATTCAGCATAAGTTTGATCTAAAACCAAAGAGAAACATTTATAGTATTCATTGCAGTGTTGCAACACTAGAAATGTGCATTGCAACGTTGCCTTGCATATGGGCTGATGATGGAACGCACACGCGACTGGATAGCGTCAGATGATTTGTTGTGTTGCAACACTTATTGCAGCATTGCAACGCTACCTTGGGAATTGCAGGTAATGCCTTTTAGCGTCAGGCGAGTGTTGGGGCTATGTATGGTCGAGCATTGTGACGCTGTAATATGGGCATTTTGGTCATTTAACTGATTTGAAACCTGAATGCTCAAATCAACTCCAATTTTCTTCAAATTAAACCACTTCGCTCTAAACGAACAATTCTACCTCTTGATTGCTCGATACCTACAAAATAAGACAATTAATATATAAAATCCATTAACGAGCGCAAATTAAGCTAGGAATAATAGCTTTTTTAGAGCTATCAGTTGATCTACGAGATCCCAAACTGACTTGAAGTACATAGACTCCATTTCAAGATCAATACTTTGATCCATTCATCTTTGTCAACATCCTCCATTGCATTATTCTAAAACAGTGGATCATCAACATCTCCGTCAGCTATGATATCTAGGGTTTTTGTTAAACCCATATAACAAATAGGTGGATTCGCAATCCTCCTACTACGTCGAGGCTCCCTCAACGTTTGAAGTGAATTTGACCTACTAGATGAATCAACTTCAACAACTCTTATTGAGGTATTGGGCTCTTCAACAACTCTTGTTGAAGATTAATAGTTTAACTGAAAAGTTCATTTAACACTATCTTACTGTGGGGCTTGTGCTCGCTTATGTGGTTATCTTCTAAAATGGTATTGTTTTTCGATACAAACACTTTCTCATCTTTAGGATTGTAGAAGTAACCGCCTCTCGTTCCTTTAGGTAACCTACAAATAGGCCCAATTTTGAACAAGGTTCCCATTTTTTAGGATTTTTCTCAAGCACATGTGCTGGGCAACCCCAGATCTTAAAATGGCGTAAATTACCTTTATGACCATTCCATAATTTCAAAGGTGTTTTAGTAACAATTTTGGATGGAACGTAGTTCAAAATGTAAGCTATAGTCTATACTGCATAACCCCAAAATGAGTCAGGTAAGGAAGCATAACTCATCATAGACTAAACCATGTCTAACAGGGTTCGATTTCTCCTTTCTGATACACTATCCTATTGAGGTGTACCAGGTGCTGAGAGTTGGGATATAATTCCATGCTCTATCAATCAGTCTTGTAATTTTAGATCCATATACTCTCCTCCTTGATCAGATCAAAATTTTTTAATTGTTTTATTTAATGCATTTTCACCTTCAGCCTTGTACTTCTTGAACTTTTCAAGGGCTTCAAACTTATGTTGCATTAAATAAACATATCCTTATCTAGAAGTATCATTAGTAAAAGTGATGAAATATTCAAACCCTCCTCTTGCCATAACATTCAACGGACCACAGAGGTTTGAATGTACGAGTTCTAAGGTTTCTTTGGCCTAATGATCTTTTCCAGCAAAAGATTTTTAGTCATTTTTCCTTCAGGGCATGACTCGCATATAGGTAAAAAAACTTTCTTCTAACTTAGTAAGAAGTCCATTCTTAACCAGTCTCTCAATTCTATCGAGATTTATGTGTCGTAATCTTAAGTGCAAAAGATGAGCATTTTCTTAAATTTTCTGTCTTTTATTTTGAGTTATCGCAGTTTTAAACAGTTTAGTATTTAGGAAAACTTTTGTTGCTAACGGTCTTAGCACATAAAGATTATCTTCGAGATTTGTAGAACAAATATATACTCCATTTTTGTAAACAAACACTTTATTTACATTAAAAGTTAAAGTGTAGTTTTGTTCAAGTAAATATTTTAAAGAAATATGGTTCCTTTTCAAGCCTGGAACCATATATACATTATCCAATAAAATATATGATTTCTGTAAGCAGAGTTGAAGTCGTCCCACTACCGTAGCTGAGACGATGTGCCCAGTTCCAACATGCATCGTCATCTCCCTATCCTGCAGTTGTCGCTAGGAACTAATTNAACTAATTCCCTGAAATGAAGAACAAACATGGTTAGTGGTGCCTGAATCTATTATCCAGGTAGAATCAACATTCTTCACTAAACATGTTTCTAATACAAGTAAATCATATTTACCTTGCTTGGCCTGCTTTCTTTTCTCCAAGTATTTGGGACAATTGCTTCTCCAGTGTCCCTCTTGGTTGCAAAGAAACAAATTCCCTTTGCGGACTTGGCCTTCTTGCCTCACCCTTTTGGAGGACGAGGCAACATTTGCCTCACCCTTCTGTTCCTTGACTTTCATGAATAATTGGAAAGTCTACGGCTCATTGAGAAAGGTGGTAAAGTTGTAGTCAATCTTATTCATAACAGCATCGCTACAGAACTATAGGAAAACTTCAGGAAAAGTTTCTAGGATGAAGTTAACCTGACTGGCCTCATCAATGATAGACCCCTTCATCTCAGCCACATTAAAGTGGACCATCATGTTGAGAACGTGTTATCGAACAGAGGTCCCTTCTTGCATACGAGCATTGAAGAAGAATTTAAGAGCGTCATGCCTGAGTTGAGCGGACGATTGTCCAAACATTTCTCGTATGGACTTCATGATCCCACGGGAAATGAGCATCGACTCATGCTTCTTGGTCAAGACTTTAGAAAGGCTTGCCAAGATATATGCCCAGATCTTTACATTTGTCCATACCCAACGCTCGTATGCCTCCTGAATGTTTTGAGTGGCATTTTAAGCTAGAATTGGAGGACATTTCTCCACCAGGAAAAATATTAAGTCATCGATGATGAGAACTATATTGATTGTGTTTTTCCAGGTGATGTAATTATCGCCAGTTAATTTTTCAATGATTAGCATATTTAAAGTTACAGAAGTCATATAGGAAAAAATGATGAAACATACAATTTATTTATATTAGTAATCCATGCATTACCCATTTTTGAACAATCTAATTTAGCAAAATAATTTAATGCACTCTATGTGACATCTATTTTGCAATGATATTTTAGTGAGGCAGGGTAAAAGCCATCGTAGGGTGATCAGGTAACTCTTCACTGAAATGAGACCATCTCAACCAATATACAGAACAACTCTTTGTTCCTGCAAATATTAATCATCATTGGTTGGTCTAGAGATTTTTAACTAGCTTAACATTTTTTTTGTAAATGTAACCCCTCATTTTAGATTCTAGAGTTCATGCAAATACAACCCTATCCATTTCTGGAGTTTGAGTAAAGAGTCAAGCAAATGCCATTCGTAGGGGGACATAAGCAAAGGTGCCTCGAAGTCGAACATGAAATGTACTACAAACTAATGAGAAAGACTATGGGATGTGTTGACACACGTCCCGCTCCCACTTACTCTAAACACTCTCTCCATTCACCTTGATATTGACCTATACAAACACCATCCTTAGGGAGACACAAGGAAAGGTGTCTCGAGACCGAGTATAGGTCTCACGGTGTGAACTATGAGGGAGAAACATGAAAAAGAAAAAATGAAATATCATGTACCCCATTTTCCTCCCACTGAGTGTTTTACCTAGGGTTAATTTAACTTAGAAAAATATGACTATTTTACTAAGTGATTGTTTAAGTTTGCCCCAAAATAACACTTACTTTGTTTTGATAAATGTTTATTAAAGATTTTAAGAAACTTTAATCAACAACCGCATGCTTGTAGCAAATCTATCTAATTCACCTTCTAGATCAATTTTCAAGTAGGGGTGTTCCGTTTCCATCAACTTAAATATTCTAGCTTAGACAGAACTAGCCTTAGACAAAGGTCTCTTATAAATTGCTACATTTTTAATCTTTTATTAAAACCAATTTAATCCTATTAAACTGATTAAAAAGATTAAAACTAATTTCTAATCACATTAGAAATATTGTGAACCTAAGTCTATGTGAATCATATTTTAAACTATTTAAAAAATGATTTTAACTTAAGTTTGCATGCAACTCTGTATTATTGATTTTAATTTCTAACTTAATTTAATTATAACAATTATAAAATAAATTAAACAAATCAAAACCATTTATTGCATTTGATATCATACTTAGCAAATATTATAACAATTATAAAGTTACCTAAAGTAATGGCATGCTTCATATAATTCCCATTTCGTTATTTAACATACATAATATTTATATAGTAAAGTAATGAAATTCATAATGATATTCATCCATACATTCTAACTATCTATTATAACAATTATAATATAATGATCCATAATAATGTTATTAACGCATGCAAACATAGATTATAACATTTATATTATATGATGCATGAGCATGCTATAAAATTAAATCATTCAACTATGTTATAACATTTATAATACTCATGATGCATGATTAAATGCATAACCTATGATGCAATTTTCTCTATAGCATACATTATGACAGATATCAAATAAAAATAAACCATACATCAACATTTAAAGAACAATATGTGGACTGAGTTTGGACTCCTAAACAATTTATTAAATTAATATAACATTTATATTATTCAATTAATTAAAAATTAAATAACAAAAAAAAAAAAAAACATGTTGAATCAGACTAAAAACTCGAACCAAGCCGCGAACCACTCGAACAAAGAAAACTAGGCGCAAACTAGCTAAACCACAAACCGAGCCACTCTCGAACCGCGCCATTTTTTTTCGTCTCAGAGCATTGCTACGCTGTGATCTAGCATTGCAATGCTATGGAAAAATCTCTGTCCGACTCTTCGCATCGTTGCAACGCTAGCGCACAACGTTGCAATACTACCGTATAGTCGCCTATTGTACAATTGCAAACTCCATTGAATTTGCTCTGATTTTGGCCCCGTTTTCTCTAGAAAGTCATCGAAAAATCCATGAATGACACAGACAAAAAATATATATAGACTTAATTGCATATTAATGTTGAAAACAATGGATCCTTACAAACAAAATTTGTAAATTAAAGCAGTAAATTCTAAAGACCAATCACGAAAACATCCATAATTGCAAAACCCAAAACCATTCATCAACATGAAGTAGTATAACAATGCAAACCACCATTAAAACAAATTTTAACTATGGAAATATTAAAATTGGGACCAAGAACGCCGCTCTAATACCAATTGAAGGACTTGAGGTCTGATGCGGAAGCATGGATCGTGTCCCAATTTCATTTCCACAGAGAATTAAAATCCAGAGAAACACATTATACATATCTGTTAAAAAATAAAAGAGGAAGAGAAGAGAAAAACAACTCACAGTTACGTGGAAACCTTAGTACAGGGAGAAAAACCACGATATAGAGATATTTTCTTATTAGTTAATCTGATACACTGAATACACAGGGACACACTGTATAAATAGACAGTAGGAAACCCAAGGGGTCTACACAATTACATAAATGCCCCTAGTAACCTTATTTTCAACACTCCCCTTCATGTTGAAGCATAGATATCAACAAGGCTCAACTTGCTTACACAATAATCAAAGCTCTGTCTCAGTAACCCTTTGTAAGCACATCTGTAACTTGCTCATTTGAAGAATATAAGGGATGTATATGTTTCCACTATCCAATCTCTCCTTAATGAAATGTCTGTCAATCTTTATGTGTTTAGTTCTGTCATGTTGAACCAGGTTATTTGCAATACTAATGGCAACTTTGTTGTCACAAAACAATTTCATCAGAAGCTCATTATCTTGTTGGAGATCAGATAACATTTTCTTCAACCAGATTTCTTCACAAATCCCCAGACTTATGGCCCTATACTCAACCTCAGTACTATTTATAGCAACAACCCCTTGTTTCTTACTTCTCCAGGTGACTAGATTACCCAGATAAACATACAGTACCCAGACATCGACTTTCTGTCAACAACAGAACCTGCCCCGTCAGAATCAATGTAGGCTTCAATAGATCGTTTATCGGTCTTTCTGAACATTAGACCCTTGGTAGAAATTCCTTTCAAGTACTAGAGGATATGTTCAACTACTGTCATATGATCCTCACAGGGAGCCTGCATAAACTGACTGACAACACCTACTGCATACGAAATATCTGGCCTTGTGTGAGACAAGTAGATCAACTTCTCGAATAACCGTTGATACCTTTCTTTATTAATAGGAACTCTATCATTCTTCTCACTAAGCTTCACATTGTACTCTACTGGTGTGTCAACAGGTTTACACCCATTCATGCCCGTTTCCTTTTGTAAGTCTAGAGTGTATTTTTATTGAGAAATTGAGATACCTTCTTTTGACCGAGCCACTTCCATTCCTAGAAAGTATCTTAGCTTACCAAGGTCTTTAATTTCAAACTCTTCAGCCATCTTTGTTTTAAGCCTCATGATCTCAGCATCATCATCCCCAGATAAAACAATGTCATCAACGTAGACAATAAGAATAGCTATCTTCCCTGATTTCGATCTTTTTGAAAATAGAGTGTGATCAGAATGCCCTGAACATACTCTTGTGCTTTCATAGAGGTTGTGAATTTGTCAAACCAGGCCCTTGGAGATTGTTTCAATCCGTATAGCGACTTTCTCAATCTGCACACCCTATTTTTGAACTGACTCTCGAACCTAGAAGGAGGACTCATATAGACTTCCTTTTCAAGTTCCCCATTCAAAAAAGTATTTTTAACATCAAATTGGTGTAGGGGCCAATTCTTATTTACATCAACTGAAAAAAGCACTCGGATAGTGTTAAGTTTGGCTACGGGAGAAAGAGTTTCAGAGTAGTCTACTCCATAGGTCTGAGTAAAGCCTCTTGCAACGAGCCTAGCCTTGTATTGGTCAATTGTCCCATCTGACTTGTATTTTTTAGTAAACACCCATTTGCACCCAATTGTCTTGTGCCCTTCAAGCAGAGCCACTAGTTCCCAAGTTTCATTCTTCTCGAGAGCTCTCATTTCTTCCTTAATAGTAGACTGCCATTCTGGTTTTTTTTATTGCAACACTTATGTCATTTGGAACCATCACAGTGTCCAAACTGGTAGTGAATGCTTTGAACTCGGGTGCCAGATTACTATACGTCATGTAACTATGCATAGGGTATTTAGTACATGAACGAGTGCCTTTCCTCAGAGCTATAAGAAGATCAAGCGATGCATCACGATTCTGTAACTTTCTAGGATCCTCACCATGATCGACTATCTGTATATTAGAGATTTCAGTAGTATCCTTAAACATCATCATTAGCTAGAATCATTTCATAATCAGCTGTCTCCTCTTCTGGCATTTTTTCAGTATTACTACTTCCTTCGCCCTTATCTTGCCTGCATTCATCAATCTCCATACACACGTCAACATCATTAGTTTCAAGAATGTATGTACCTGAACCTGATGGCAGGTCTGACTCATGTACTGGAGCTGGCGGTTCTGGTTCGACAGGTGACACTGCTTCCTTCTTAAAATTCTTCCTATAGTATGTTTTCCAAGGAACTTGGTTGGTAGGAAGGACCAAGTCGTCATGCTCAGAACTAGGTTTAGACGAGATATGAATAGGAGCTGACTTTAAGGGAATAGCATAAGATGACCAGTTAGTCTCTTCATTCATGTTCTCCCCTTGAATATGACTAACAGGAAAGAACGGCTGATCCTCGAGGAAGGTGACATCCATGGAGACATAGTATTTACGAGATGATGGATGATAGCACTTATACCCACGTTGATGAAGTGGATATCCAACAAAGACATACTTTTAAGCATGATGAGTAAATTTTGTGCGGTTTGGACCATAGGAGTGAACAAAAGCAACACAACTAAGGACTCGAAGAGGAGCATCGAAGATTAATCGAGTGGTTGGGAAGGACTCTTTAAATAGTTCTAATGGAGTATGAAGGTTAAGAATACAAGAGGGCATCCGATTAATGAGATGGGCGGTAGTAAGAACTGTATCCCCCCACAGGTATGACGGAAGAGTGGCAGATAACATAAGAGACCGGGCTACTTCCACTAGATGACAATTTTTCCACTCGACTACTCCATTTTGTTATGGAGTGTAAGCACACGAGCTCTAATGGATAATTTCCTTTGAGACAAGAAAATCCCTGAAATAGGTATTGAAGAACTCTCGCCCATTATCACTCCGTAAAATTCCAATCCTTGCATTGAACTGAGTCTCGACAGTTGTATAAAATTATTGGAAAATAGACGACACCTCAAATTTGTCAGTGAGAAGGAAGACCCAGGTAAGGCGAGTATGATCGTCTATAAATATGATAAACCAACGTTTACCAGTGGAAATGGTAACAGGTGAGGGATCCTATACATCACTATGAACAAGAGTAAAAGGACTTGAGGGTTTGTAAGGCTGAGACTGAAAAGAAACACGACTTTGCTTGGTATGAATACACACATAACAATTTAAAGAGGAAGTATTAATATTGCAAAATAAATGTGGAAACAAATACTTGATATATTGAAAATTTAGATGTCCTAAATGGAAATGCTACAACATAAATTCATTTTCAGAAATAGAAAAAATTTAATGACATAAATGCAGTTCGATGATCATCTCTAGAGGAAGCATCTTCAGAAAGGAAATAGAGTCCCATATCGTGCTGGGCAGTGCAAATCATCATCCTCGATTTTAGATCCTGAAACAAAATGAAATTAGGTGAGAAATTTGCCTTACACTTCAAATCCCTTGTAATTTTATTGATAGACAAAAAATTATAAGAGATTTTAGGCACATGTAAAGTATCACGTAGAACTAAACCATCAAATGGGGAGATATGGCCTTTCCCTGCAACAGGGGCAAAAGACCCATCTGTAATGCGAATACGCTCATTTCCAGCACTTGGGTTATACGAAATAAATAGATCTGAAGAACTTGTAAGATGATCTGTGGCCCCTGAGTCCACAATCCATTGTTTCTTACCATTTATACTAATAAGGTCAAATGAAGGGAAATTACCTGATTGTGCAATAGCACCCACCCCAACCGTACTCAAATTGTTCTTACTACCAACGGAAGACTGCTTCTGAGTATGTTCATCTGCTGAGTCACTTACTAGGGCACAACCAGTATTAAATTTGTCATGAGACTGTCGTCGCCTGCTGTTTGGAGGTTTCCGGTGCAATTTCCAACACTTTTCCTTTGTGTGCCAGGGCTTCTTACAATGCTCACACACAAGTGGGGGTTTTTTATTGCTATCAACACTGGTTGACTTTGCAATGAAGGCAGCTGCATCAGTTATAGTAATAGGATTATTCATGGTGCATGATCGATCCTCTTTCAGCCGTATTTCAGAGCAAACTTCTCTGAGAAAAGGTGTAAGGCACTGGCCCAATATTCGACTACGGACACCATCGAATTTAGGATTTAATCCAGCCAAGAAAATATACATACGGTTTACTTCTTCAATTTTCAAGTATTGAGCCCCGTCTTGTGCGCAGTTCCAGACAATCTCTCAACACAGGTCCATCTGTTGCCAAAGCATTGATAATTTATTAAAATATGATATAACATCCATGGATCCTTATTTGCATTCATGGACCTGCTTGTTAAGCGTATATAGTCGAGAGGCATTCTGTCTCTTTGAGTACAAATCTCGTGCAACATATAATAATGGTCTGCCTATTTGATATTCTTGGCAGTTGCAACATATAATAATGGTATTCTTGGCAGTTGCAACATATAATAATGGTCTGCCTATTTGAGGTTCTATACTATTCATGAGAACAGAGTGTAACATCAAGTCTTCCCCTTTCTAGATCTGTTCTTGAGGATCGCCTGGTACTGGCTTCGGAATCTCCTCCGTCAAGTACCCAAATTTTTTACGCCCTTCCAAGGCCATTCGGATTGATTGGGACTAGGAGAAATAATTGTGGCCATTTAATTTTTCTCCAACAAGAAATCCTGTAGAGTTGCCCATTGAGCCAGATAAATAAGAAGCATTTGGCAAAATAGGGAAATATTTACCGAATTCTCTAAATAGATTGGTTGAACCAGTTTGAGATTTGCACCGAACATCGTATCCAAATCCAAAATCTATTGTTGGAGATAAGCCAACCGTTGTCTCACATCATCTAGGCATTGGGTCGAACCACAAGCAGTTGGAAATAGAGCAGCTATTGACGGCTGGAAGGAACTCATCGGCTGAAAGGAAGTCGTCGGTTGGAAGGAGTTCGTAGGCACACGTGAAGACCCTAGCCAACTGGAATACTCAAGATGGGTGCTCGGCACGACTCAACGCTGGTCGAACGGACCTAGTACAGAAAAATCGACCGACGCGGATGGCTGTGACGGCACAAATGGCAGCGACCCACGACTTGAATCGACTGGATCTGTTCCTGTCTATTCGTCGAAGACACGTCTAGGGTCGATCGACGGATTGCAACGAACCACGGCTTGAATCAAACGGATCTGTTCCTGTCTGTCCGTCGAAGAAACGTTTGGGCTCGATCAGTGTGGATTGCAGCATACCTTGGTTGGGCTCAACTGGATGTGTTCCTGTCCGATTGTCAAAGACAGCGCCACCTTGGTTTTGGTCGCCGATTGTGGCCTCTATCTGAAATAGTGGCTTCCATCGACTACAGCTGGATGGCCGAAATCAACTCTGGTAGGGCTGCTTGAAAACACTCCTTCATGGCTGCTCGAGTAGCTGTCTTCATGTCAAAATTCGAAGTTCCATCAGCAGAAGACGACTGTGGTTGGTTCTTTTCCATAACGGTTAGATTTTCGTCGCCTAGCTCTGATACCATGTTGAAAAATAGAAGGAGAAGAGAAGAGAATAACAACACATAGTTATGTGGAAACCCTAGTACAGGGAGAAAAACCATGATATAGGGATCTTTTCTTATTAGTTAATCTGATGCACTGAATACACAGGGACACACTGTATAAATAGACAGTAGGAAACCCTAGGGGTCTATACAATTACATAAATGCCCCTAGATTAATAACCTTATTTTCAACAATATCAACAAATTTATCGCATGCTAATGAGACTAAATAGATAAGGTGTTGGATCAACACCAGCACACAGCGGAAGGGAACCAGGATCTATAAGCATTCTAATTCATTAATTTTGGTTGAAAAGAAACATGCTAAAACAGAGTATAATGGGTTTCAAGAACATACCTTAGCCGAACCTTCGAAATCTCTATTTTCAGCTGCTAAATCCTCAAAATCCTTGTGTAGACCACCACAAGATCTTTACTACTATCCTCTTGGTGCTCTAGATTGAGTTGTGGGACTCAAAATACGCTGTAATCAAAGGGAATATGGAGAAAGCTCACTAAACCAACCCATTGAAGAACACCTTCTTCATCCAAATTTTTCAGCAAAAATTCAATCGATTTTTCATCCATTTCTTCACTCCAATCTCTTCAATATATTGCAGACTTGCAAAGAGATGTACTGCATGGGATGTAGCCCATGCTTGAAGTAAACCAAAGAAGAGGTGGTGGGTTCTTTGTAAGCTAGTTGAAGATGAACTTTGAAAAACTCATTTTTAAGTTTTGTGTAATTTTTCAATTTCCAAAAATCCATTTTGATTTTAAAATCATATTTTATTTCTAAAATCAAAATTTATTAATTTCATAAATTAATTTTCTAATAAAATTAATAAATAATTTAAATAATTATAATTAATTTAATATCCAATATTAAATGAATTTTTACAAATTCATCTTCATATATTTAAATGATATTTAAATATATTTTCTCCAATTCCATTTGATTCTAATTTGAATGATTCAAATTAACTTATCACTCTACTTTAGAGCTAATCCATTTATGAGCTAGTAGGGGGACCTCATGGACCTACAGATCATGGGTTCCAATGATTCGAGATTAATCGACTAAATATATTAGACCGATCTAACCCCCATTCATTAACTAATGGGTCACTCCACTAAAGTCTATAGTTGAACTCCCCTCCCTGTAGATATATTATGTCCACTCGATATAATCATGATTAGTAAGTTAACCCTTCACAGGTTGTTCGTAATAACGGTTGGGTCAAATCTCTATTTTACCCCTGAAATTACCTCTTGTTTCTTAAGTCCCTACTGATCCCCTAATGAACAATTGTTTTGTGATCTAATCACAAAATCGAGTCCCTGGTGGGATCCCCTTTTCAAGCCCCAAATCAGCACTTAAGGGAATAACCTCTCTACTATCCCTAAAACGGGTAGGAGTGAATTCCCTATTGCACCCTATGTCCCTAGCTATCTATCCGATCTTACTCTTGAAATGGCAGTCATATTCAGCCGACGCTATTGAGCCAACCCTCACTTATGCAAATCTAAGGGCAATCTCGAATAAATAGGAGTTCATAGTTAGCTCAGGATTAAAGTCAAGTTACCTAGGTCATCGCTTTAAAATAATCAGTCTTAAACAGTAAACAACGTTATAAAGTAAGAGTGACTCATTTCGTGGTTCGATCTTGTGCAAACTCTTTTACACAAGGACACTCCCACACCTCATGTCCAACATGAACGAATTAGGATCACTTCATTTATAGTACTTTACAACTCTTGTAACAACTACAGAGCAGGCCACATCCAATAGTGTTACCAGAATAAGGTATCTAACCTTATCCATGTACTATAGATCATTTTGACTATTTACTCAAACCTGATCCACCTTTATGTCTCCATATAAAGTTCAAGTACTCATCCAATAGTCAAGGGACTTTTAGGTTTATTGGATTTCTATTTAAGCAATAGATTTATTCAATAACACCATTATTGAATTTTTAGAATAAGCTTCATTGTTTACATACCATGAGTTTTAGGACATAAAACCCAACAAAAGGGTAAAGGTTTGGATTATACTAACCTTTGAAGAACGAATTCTTCACGATAATCCTTCTCAATCCGGTCATGAACCCTCCTTTTGGAATCTCGAACAGATCAAACCTCAATGTGGACACCACAAAAATGAGCCTTTTGTATTCTCCTTAGGGATTAAGAATTACAGAAGTTTCAGGCTCTATTGATTTTGTAACAGAGAGAGCAATTTTGGAAGAGATGAATTTTTCAGTGAAAGAGGTTCTATGTGTTTTCTAGAAAAAACTACATTAGTCTTCAAATCTCACATACCTTCTATGATCTTTTAGGGAAGAAGACAAAACCTCCCAAAAAAGTTCAAAGCCAGGTAGATCATATTTAAGTGATAACCGAAATGATCTGTAGTAGTTCAATAAGGTTGGGTACCTTATCCTAGTAATACTACGAATACGACCTGGTTTGTAGATGTTACAATTGCTGTAAAGTTCTACAAATGATCTGATCCTGATAATTTATGTATAGACATCTGAGTGGGGTTGTTCTATACAAAAAGGTTTCTATAAGACCGGATCACGAAATGAATAGTCTTATTATATGACGTCATTAATAATAGAGACTTACATTTCACAAGGATGACCATAGGTGACATGACTTGAATCCTGAGTGAGTTGTGAACTCCTGCTTATGAAGGCGGACCTTTGATTTGCGTGGGTGTGAATGACCAGATCGTCGGCTCAATATGCCTACCATTTTGGGGATTCATCTGATTAGAGAGCTGGGAACACAACTACACAAGAAGGAATTTACTCCTTCCCTAGTGTCGAGGAAAGTAGATAAATTACACCTTTAAGAACTGATTTCGGGCCTTGAACAATGTGGCGCCACACCTCTCTTGGCCTGAGAGGAGTTTGGTCATAGTTGGACTATGACTTATTGTTCATTAGAGAGATCAGTGGTACTTAAAGAGTTAGATGTAACTACAGAGGCAAAACGGCAATTTTGGCCCAACTGTACTTATGAGCAATTTTTAAAGGATCATCGCACTGTTGACTGATTATATCCAATGGGCATAGAAATATATCTGTAGTGCGTAGAGTGCAACTGTCGGTCTTTAGTGAAGTGATCGATAGTTCATGTATGTTGACCAATTTAATTAAAAGAGTTTAATTAATTATTCAAGCAGCATCAGAGCTTCAATCTATAGGTCCATAAGGTCCCCTCTATAGCTCAACTAGGATTATTGATAATTAATTTTAGATTAATTTGAATTGTTCAAATTAAATGAGGAATTAATTATATATGATATAATTAATTTAAATTAATTATATGTGATATAATTAATATAATATATTTCATACATTATAATATAAAGTTTATTTTGAGAGGAATTAAATATTTAAATATAATTCAAAATACTGATTATATGAATTGGATTCATATAAATAAATTTAATATAAATTGTTTTATATTAAATACCATGAATTGTTGAGAGTTTTAGAACTATAGATTATATTATATCTGATATATTATAAACTATAGGTCATATATATATATATATATATATATTAAGCTAGTTATTATATATATTTTATTAAATCAAATCAAATTAAACTAATTTTAAACTACAGGGAGGGAGTTACAACTTCCCTCCCTTTAATACTCTCAGAAAAAGCGTAGTTTTTTCTAGAAAACACACAAAACCTTTCTCATTGAAAAATTCCTCTCTTAAATTTTTTTTTTCCCTCTTCCAAAATCAACAGAGCTCACAGCTCTTGTAATTCTCAATCCTTAAGGAAAATATAGAAGTCTCATTTGTGGTGGTGTTCACATTGGGGTTTGAATATGTTCGAGGGTCTAAGAGGAGGGTTTGTGACCAGATTAAGGAGGATTATCGTGAAGAATTCATTCTTCAAAGGTTAGTACAATCCAAACCTGTATCCTTCTATGTTCAATCTAATTAGAATGTTGTAAGTTTGTTGATACACAAATTGTGTTTCTCTTGATTTTAATTCTCTGTGGTCCACACTTTTGCATCGGATCTCACAGTCCTTCAGTTTAACATTTTTTGTTCTATGATGAGCCATGTTCAATTGCCTAGCTCATTTTGGAGGTATGTAGTAGAGATTGCAATTCACATCTTGAATAATGTTCCCTCGAAATGTGTTTCTGAAATGCCTTTCGAGTTATGGAGGGCACATAAATCGAGTTTACCTTACTTTCGAATCTGGGGTTCTCCTGTACCTGTGTTATTGACAAATTCTAAGAAGTTGGAACCTCGTTCAAGGTTATGCCAATTTTTTGGTTACACTAAGGAAACGAGAGGTGATTTCTTCTATGACCCTCAAGAAAATAAGGTATTTATATCGACAAATGCTACGTTCTTGGAGGAAGACCACATTAGAGATCATAAAGCACGTAGGAAATTAGTATTAAATGAAGTTATTGAAGAATCATTGGATAGAGTGAGATATTGCTCTCTAATGTTGGTTTAGCTAGAAGGTTTTAGGTAGAAACGACTAATATAATATGTTATCTGATTAACCATGGACGACACAAGGTATTGACTGTGAAATGCCGTATAAGGTGTGGTATGGTAATCCTGCAAATTATTTTTTATTAAGAGTTTTTGGTTGTATTGTGAACTATCATATCAATGAGGGTAAATTAGAACTAAAAGCTAAATATGGTGTATTTGTAGGTTTTGGGGATGGAGTTAAAGGATATAAAATTTGATGATCACCTTTTAAGAACATAATTATACTTAGTGGGAGTGTAATTTTTGATGAAAATGGCATGCTTAAATCTAAAGTGAAGTCTACTATAACACCTGTTCTTGTAGGAGAAAGTAGTAATGTTAATAAACAGGTGGAGATGAAAAGTTTTTATTCACTTCAACGATAAATGAATTACAGCATTAAAGTGGAGAAGATCAACATGTTAATACAGAAACTGATATGCTGCCAAAAGTTGATGTGTCAGCTAATGTGCCTGATAGGCCAAAAATTTATGTGGCTTCATTTCATAAATTGCTATGCCTGAGATTTCTATTTTACAAGTATACATCAACCAAGTATAACTCGTGATAAACTGGAAGAGTTGGTGTTGAGCCTCTAAAAAGAGACATGGTTTTAGAGATGTGGTGAATTATGCATTGTTGATTGTTGAAGACGTGTATCCTCATGATCCATCCACATCTATATACAAGTTGTGTTGTTTAGTGAGTTTGGTAAGTGACTTGCTGTAATGGGGATGAGATGGAATTTTTTGATAAAGACCAAACTTAGGAGTTAGTCAAATGGTCTAAGGAGAGAAAAATTATCACTTGCAAATGGATCTTCAAGATAAAGAAAAGAATCTCACCTATTGAGGGTATTAATAAATATTAAGCTTGGGTTGTTGCTAGAGGGTTCATACAAGAGAAAGAGTTGATTATAATGAGATTTTCTCACCACAGTCAGACATACTTATATCAGGATGTTACTTGCTATGGTAGCACATCACAATTTAATTATAACTTGAGTAACCAGATGTGAAGACAACTTTCTTATATGAAGAACTAAAAGAAGAGATTTATATGACTTGACCAGATGAATTCAATAAGGAAGATTATATTTGCAAGTTGAAGAAGTCCTTATATGGATTAAAGTAGTCTCGAAGGCAGTGGTACAAGCGATTTGAAAACTATATGGTTGGGCTAGGCTACAACTGAAGTTTGTATGATTCTTGCGTATATATCACAACAAAGTTAATGATGGTTTAAAATACAGATGATATGTTCATAGCTGATATTCAGAAGTTGAAGAATTTTTTCAGTGTTGAGTTTGATATGAAGAATTTGTTGATGTTAAAAGAAAATTTGATATGGAGATTCATAGGGACAAAGATCAAAGCAAGCTTTTCACTGGTATAGCTAACAAACACTGATAAAAAGTATATTAAGAAGATATTGTCTAGGTTTGGTATGTCATCAGCTAAGTCCATAAATACTTCCAGTTAGGGGGACAAGGTAAAACTCAAAAACTAAAAAAATCACTTAAACTACTCTTCATTTTGAGTTCAAACTTGTTGGTTTAGCGGTTTCAGGTTCAAAATATATGAAATCGAACCGTTTTGGTCAGGTTCGGATTCAACAAAGAAAATACACTAGAAAACCGAGTCAAACAATAACAAAAAAATAAACTAGAAAATCATTTTGGTCAGGTTCGGGTTTTAGGGTTGTATTTGTTTCAAAAACTTCCTTGGGTCGAATGATGAGTAAGCACTCTTATAACCTTCCGGTGGTGAGTTTGACTCCTGGAGAATGTAGAATTTTATTTTATTTCCCAAAATTCCAAGTAATTGTGCATTACCCCTTTGTTCCACGTGTACACCAACCCTTTAATCGGTAAATTGAGAATCAAGTCGAGGAACCGCCGGTCCGAGCGGTTTCGACTACATGGTTTTTGAATGAGCCCGGTTCGCTTCCAGTTTTACATTTCATTAACTGAATAAATCGGTTCGGTTTCGATTTTTTTATAAAAATTGAACCAATCGGAACTGATTACATCTCCACTTCTAGTCTTGTAAATGCTTGTTGTCTTTTGTGCTATCATCACAAACTGAAGTTAAGAAGGTTCGGTATGTCATATTTATGTTATTTACGATTTTTTACCTTAAGTTTTAGAGAAATGCGTTATATAAACTTTCTAACCCTAGAGAAACTCTAATATATAATTTGAATTATTCTCTACAATAATAAGTTGCTCTCTTCCTCTATTCGTGGATGTAGCTAACAAATTATAGTGAACCATGTGAATTTCTATGTCGATTCTCTATTGTTTAAATTTTTTCTCAGGTATCTTTATTTGTCGATTCCATAACACTAAATTTATCTGAGGAAAGCAATAAATGGTGGGAGTTTTGATAGGGAAACTAAAATACAAAAAAAAAAAAAAAAGTAAGATAACGGTGGGAGTGCAAGAGAGTTAACAAGATTACCTCAACAATTAAGTGATTGGTTGGACTACTTATGGTTTCATTCAATGATATTTATCACTGTATTAAGGTTACTTAATTTATAGCCCAATCGACTAGTCAGGAAACACTGGTATTGGAGTACTTGATTGCATTCAACTTAAAACAATTACGGATTGTAATTTGCATTTAGCCAGATGAACAAAACTGATCTTATTGAGGCTTCAATTCAATTGAAACAAGCATATTCTTCATGATTAAACAAAAGTTAAAAGATCAATGACAAAAGAACATGACAACAGAATTTATAATATTACATCGCTAAGCCCGACATACCTAAAATCAAAGAAATATTGCATTTATAGATAACCCGATAGTGTCTAGGCTCTATATCTCCCAATTTTCTTAAAATCATTAAAATGAACGTGTGCAACAATAGTTTTTTATGCCATCTTTGAGGTTGAGATGCTTCCTTCTCATGTATATTGGCTCGAACTTGAATTTTCATGATTCAGTTGCTTAGTTTAGGTTCGATTAACTTCAATTTGACGTTGATTCTTGCAAAGGAATCTCAAACAACCTTGAATCACTCTATTTCTATAAGAATGGATATTAAAAAAAGTGACGGGAGTAAATCTAGCCTAAATAACTGTACAAGAAAAAAGAATAATATAGGAGCAAGAAAGATAAGAATGAGAAGAAGGACGAGTTTTTTTTTTTCCAACTACAATAAGAACGAGAGATTTAAACCTCATGCTTCTTAGTCACTAACACGTATTGTATATCAGTTGAACTATGCTCATGTTGACACGATAAAGAAGAGGCTGATAATGAAAAATGAGGAAAACAAAGAGAGTTTAATTTATATTTTAACTGTCTAAATAAGTTATTTTCTGTCATGAACTGTTTTATATAAAATCATATCAGATTTGGTTTTTAACCGTTGGAAATTATAATAGATTTGAAGTTGTTTAATCTTGAATGCACATGGCTATCTATTTTTCTCTGACTGATCAAGTTAAAATTTACAATAGGATACATTAGTTCACAGCCTTGGTCTTGGCCAGTGCCAACTACAAACTCACATGATTCCTTGTATTATTTAATTTAAGTCAACATGTAGTTTTTCCCTTCTTTAACAATAGAAATAAAATAATCAGCTTTTTATTTATTTATTTCCTATTTCATTCATTGTTTGATTGTTTAATTTCCAATCTTGGAGGCTTCAATATCGATTTAATCCTCCAAACATATGATTTTCGATGTTTTCATATGTTTCAGAGGCGAAGATGTTCATGATTTAAAACAAAACTTAAAACATGAATAACTGAAGAACGTGACAACAAAAGTTCAATACAGTCTAATAATGTCCAATAGAATAAAAGGGAAATAAGAAAAAGTGAAAAATGGAAATGAAAAGATTGTTACTGTACAAGAAGAAAGAATCCTACACAGGGTTGAAAAATAAACACGTTTTATTTAACAAGATAAGTTACAGATGAATTTAAGGATGTGGGTTAATTAAGTATATTAATTAGTTAATTTAGTAGAATTTCACATAAGTTAAGTGTTAGGATTTTAATTATTTCATGTATATTTAATTAGGGTGTGAGTTATGTATTTAAATCTATCCATGATAATCTTATAAATTGGATTGACATTAACATGGGTGATATATCCAAGTGTGTAGAGAAGAACATACAAAGAGAGTTCAATCAAAAGTGTGAACAAAATTTGAAAAGTCTTTCAATTAAAAGTGTTTTTATTTCCTCTCAAATTATCGTTTATTGGTTATTTATTTGTGTGTAATCACACGCTTCCAACACACAAGAGGAAGAAAGACAAAAGAAAAAGATAGATATGTGGTGAACATTAAGAACCTAAGGTCCCTTTTGATAACTATTTGGTTTTTATTTTTTGTTTTCGAAAATTAAGCTTATAAACACTATTTCTATCTACAAATTTCTTCCTTTGTTATTCTTATTCTTACCAATGATTTAAAAAACCAAGCCAAATATTTTGAAAATTAAAAAAAAGTAGATTTTTAAATTTTGTATTTGTTTTTGGAATTTGGCTAAAAATTAAATTATTGTACTTTAAAAAAAAATGTAAATCATTGTAAGAAATGAGAAGGAAATTGGCTTTCTTTTTAAAAACCAAAAACAAAAAACGAAATGGTTATCAAACGGAGTCTAAGAAATTAAAAAAATGAAAAATGAGGAAAATGAAGAGGAAATTTTGTTTATTTTAATTCTCTAAATAATTTATTTTTGTTTTTCTGTCATAAACCATGTATATCATATCACATTTATTAATTTTTTCTTTAGAAAATATAATAGATATTTTTTATTTGTATGTTCGAAGTTCGTTATCTAATACATAACTTCATATATTTCTGTAAATCAGATTTGACCATTTATATTTATATATATCATAATAAAAAATTTACAAAACAAGATACATTAAAATACACGACTTAATAACAACCTGGCTCCTAAGAGGAACATCATTACATTTAACACGACAATGGCAGTTTGTTGGATAATTTAGAATAAAAGAAACAATCGTATCTTTAAGGAGATCTACAGGAGTTTCCTGACCATTTGGGAGACCATCTGCTCCTCGGCTAGCTACTGGTCTTACCGATCAAAATTGCTCAAGGATTACAACTTTACCTCTATTTTCTCTTAACTTGGCTGTCTTAATGTAATTCCAGCTTTGTAATCGAGCTTCCCTCCGGCCCTTTACTTCCTTTTATCTATGTGTAAATCTAGTTGAGATATTTTGATACGTTTAATAATCCACATGATATCGCTTTCTAAAAAAAATAACATTCTGGCTCCTAACAATAATGTGGGAGTGAAATTCTTGTTTTTTGGGCTTGGATATGTTGAGGGTGCTAAATATATATCTAGAGGCATGTTGTGACGTTTATTTCCATTTTTTATCTTATTAAAAAAAAAAACAACCTGGCTCCTAACAATTACAAGGTGACATGATTCGCTCTATTATTTCATCTACAAAGTCTCATTTTAATATTGAGTCAACACTAGTAATATAATATGTAGTTTTTAATACGTTGAGTTTGTATCCATTGTAATCGAAATTGTGTGTGTGTGAGAGAGACATACAAAAGCCTCGTCCTTTCTTATTGCTTTCAACATTATTACTACTATCTCATCCTCCAAACATGAAGAGTTTCGATACTTTCATAAATTTTAGAGGTGAAGATGTTCGCAACAATTTGATCGGACATTTGTTCGATGCGTTGCATAATTACGGGTTAATAACGATATTTTTGGACAATGAGGAACTATTAATTGGAGATCGTCTGGATGAGATGCTGGAGAAATCAATTGAGGAATCAAGAACTGCTATTGTGGTTTTATCAAAAAACTATGCTGATTCGAAATGGTGCTTGAGAGAGTTGGTGAAGATTATGGAAACCATGGACGATGGAACGAATCGAGTTCTTCCCGTGTTTTATCATGTGGATCCTTCTGATGTTCGTCGTCAATCTGGATGTTTCAGGGAAAGATTTGATGAATATGACCAAATAAATGATCCCTTACAGCGTCAGGAAGTTAACAATTGGAGGACAACTTTGACAAAAGTCGGCAATCTTGCTGGAGTTGTAGTAACAGGAGAAAGGTAGGTCACTCTTCTCATTCTTATTTTCATCCATTTTTCATCTATAAATATTATTATTTCTTCATTTATTAGACAAACATTTGGCGTTCCAATATAATTTCCGAACCTAATACTTAAGGTTCTTATACCATATTAGATAAACATCAAATTTCATATGAAAAAACCAATTGATAATGAGGCATTAAGAGGTCTCTCATTTTTTCAATAAACAACTTCAACGCACTTATTTTTATGCATTCAAGTTTAATATTCGTAAGAAAAACAAAAGAGACACATGATTATTGTCCTTAGGTTAGTTCTCTCTCTTTTTTCTTTTTTTGGTTGCAAAGGTATGAAATTAATATGTGGGGTGAGAGAAACAAACCTCTGACTTCGAGGTTGATAATACGAATATTATACCAATTGAGTTAAGCTCATTTGGACCTCTCTCTCTTCTTCTTTTTTTTTTTTTTTTTTTTTTTTTTTTTTAATTTAAAGTTAAGATTTCTATGTAATTAGGACATGGTTTATCTAATTTTAGTCAATGTACTCTTAATAAATCTTAAATATAGTCTCTCAAAATTAATTTTTATTCGAGAATCTGATCCCCTCAATTATTTCATGCAAGGGAATAACATACTGCTCCTATCCTTAGAAAATTAAATGGAAAATTTCGTAGACATGAGAAATGAAATAGAGAGGAACGGGGGTGGAGAAGTCATCCGTGACCCCACACCATGTCTCGTGGACGTTTATACTTACAAAGGGTAGAAAACAAATTCTATTTATATTAGTCAATGGAAAACTTAGAGATTATTCCTAAATTAATAGCCTAATAAATAGTTGTTTCGAATTTGGAAAAGCCGACTAATTGAAAATTATAGATTACATTCAACAATTAGATACACAAACTCTTTCGAATTTGGAAAATAACTATCTTCATTGGTGTATGGATTATAGGGGATTTTGTAATAATCATCGATTGAACCTTTGAAATTTACTGATATTACGTTTGACATACTACTTTTTGGTCCCATGCAGCCCTCAAGTGCACGGTCTCAACAAAATCACAAACCAAATATTTGATATGTTGCGAAGACCAATGTTAGTAGATCCTAATAAGTTGAAATACTTAGTTGATATCCCAAATCGGCTGAGTGATATCAATAGCCTACTTGATTTTGAATCAAAAGAAGTACGTTTTATAGGGATAGTTGGAATGGGTGGCATTGGTAAATCAACTCTTGCTCAAGTTATTTACGATAAGTTTGCATCTACATTTGGCAACAATAACTCTTGTTTTCTAACAGTTTCTGGACGTGATATCGTCACGGTCCAACGTCTACTACTCTCTAAACTTGTTTATCTTCGTAGAAATGATGGTATTAAAATTTCAGAAGAGAGTGAAGGAGCAAACATGATTAAAAATTGTTTGAGTAGACAAAAGGTTTTGATTGTTCTTGATGGGGTGAATGAGAAAGAACAATTAGAAAATTTAGCCGGAAGTTTTGATTGGTTTGGTTCAAAAAGTCGAATCATCATTACAACTCGAAACAAAGATGTTTTTTCTCACCGAAATCATCAACAAGTTCAAATCTACAATGTGGAACCACTTGATTACAAGTCTTCATTCTCACTCTTTTGGAAGCATGCATTTGGAGAAAGTGGGGGTCCAAATGAAGAACAATTCATACAATTTAGTAAAGAGATTGTGGAAAAGGTTGAAGGACATCCACTAGCTTTGGAACAAATTGGAGCATCTTTGCATGGTCGAGATATTAATGTGTGGAGAGAAGAGTTGGAGAGTGTGATTTTAGTTGAGAATAAACGTCTCTTCAATATATTAAAGATAAGTTTTGATCAATTAGAAAGAAAAAGCCAACAAGCTTTTCTTGATTTAGCTTGTTTCTTCCATGGAAAAAGTAAAGACAAAGTTATTGAAATACTTGAGAGTTTTGGATACACTCGTCCCTACACTGAACTACAATTGATGTGCAATAGATTTCTTATTGAAATGGATAATGAGGGCATAATATATATACACAATTTAATTCAAGCAATGGGTCAAAAAATTGAACGACAAGAACCTCAACGAGCAAGGATTTGGTTTCGAGAAGATGCCTTCGACATATTTGCTGAACAACACGTAAGTCTAGAAATATGTATACATGATATTTATTTACAACTCAATGATAGAAGTCTATCGGGTTGATAGACAATGACATTTTGTTATAGTTAAAAATATTTTAAGTAGTTTTACCATTTAAAATGATTATCGTTATTATATAATTGCATATTTTTTTTTTTGACAGGGAGTAAAATACATAAAAGGTGTTGTGTTGGACAAGAGAGAGAAGCAACCTGAATTAGAGTTGGAACCTAGTCTATTTAAAGAAATGACCAGCTTAAAACTATTAGAAATTGACAATGTGAAGCTTACAAAAAATCTAGAATATCTCTCAAAGCAGCTTCGATCGCTCAATTGGCATGGCTATCCTTCAAATTCTTTGCCACAAAATTTTGAAGCACCACGTTTATTTGAACTTCTCTTGCCTCGTGCTCGAACTTCTCATCTTTGGAATGGTGTAAAGGTTAGTACATATCCAAATCATTTTATTAGATGAGTTTTTTTTTTTTTTCCTTCTATAAAGCTTTATATAATGTCTTTTTCTGCGTCTGGTCGGTTTCTTTTGTTGGTAACATAGATTTTATTTTATATTTTCAGATGGATATTTGTAATACACAGTAGAATAAAAGAAAAATCTAAAAATATATTATATTTTTAAAATATTTGCAAATATAAATGAGTTGATTAGTCAATTTTTGATTTTTTTTAATTTTTAATTTTGCCCCCACTTGTTTTATCTTGTTGTATACATTTTTTTTAGTCTTTTTATTTTCTTTCTCTTCTTCGTTTTTTGCTTCTTCCCTCTTTTTTTTTCATTTTATTTTCTTTCTCAGTTTTTGCATCTTCCTTTTTTTTTATTTTATTCTTTCCTTTATCCGATTTTTGTTTCTTTCTTTTATTTTCTTTCATTTCCTTATTTTTCCATTCTTTTTCTTTTCTTTCATTTCCTTCTTTTTTCCTTCTTTATTTATTTATTTTTTTTAATTTTCTTTTCTTTCTTTGGGTTTTGCTTATTCCTTTTTTTTATTATTATTTTTATTTTCTTTCTTCGAGTTTTGCTTATTACTTTATTTTTATTTTTATTTTCTTTCTTCGGTTCTTGCTTATTTCTTTTTTTTATTTTTATTTTCTTCCATTTCTCCAATTTTTGCTTCTTCCCTTATTTTTTTTAATTATTTTTTTTTTCCGATTTTTGTTTCTTCCCTTTTTTTTCTTTTTTTAGTTTTTCTTTCATTTGTCCGGTTTTTGCTTCCTTTTTTTTTTCTATTTATTTTTCTTTCCTTTTTTCAGTTTTTACTTCTTCTCTTTCTCTTATTTTTAAAATTTTTCTTTCCTTTATTTGAATTTTTTTTCTTCCCTTTTTTTTTTTCACAAGAATTATGAAGCTAAGATCTGTACGCAGGACTTGAAAGTACTCAATTCATAAGTGATTTAACACCAATAAGCCAATCATCAAGTTTGATTATTATAACAAATAATAAATATAAATAGTAAATGAAAGTCTAACCGTGATAACAAATAATATTTTCTATCATTGATAGTTTAATCTTTGATTATATTTTCGTAGTTAATAGTTACTTATAGAAATCTATCATTGATAGCCAACTTAGTGAATTTAATTAATAAAGTTGAATCTCGAACAAAAATGTAAGTGGAATGCCTAGAAGTTATCACTAATAGTATGTTTATCAGTGATAGAAGCTATCATAAAAAAGAAAAGGAACTTATAAATGTTTGGGAAGGACAAGAAAGATGCAAAAAGGTGTTCAGTGGCTATGATTGATAGAAGCTACTACTAATAGTATGTTACCAGTGATAGAAGCTAATACTAATAGCATGTTATTGATGATAAAAGCTACCAGATAGCACGTTATCAGTGATAGAAGTTACCACCGATAGCACGTTATCAGTGATAGAGAATTATCACTGATAGCATGATTTCGGTGAGATCATTGATAGCATCATTGATAACCACAATATGAGTGATGTTAGTGATATCAATGATAAAACTTAGGTGATATCTATATATCAAGTTTCTTTCAAAGGTGATAACCAATTATAGAAGTCTATCATTGATAGCTTTAAGTATTAATATTTCAAGGTTGATTCTAATTGATAAAAGTTTATCAGTGATAACAACTGATAGTTGTTATCAGTGATAGCCATGATAATAGATTATTAGTGATAACTACTATGGTAATCAAAGTTTGGTCTTATTTCAAAGTTGATCCCTGTTTACAAATCTATCATTGATAGCCACTGATAGCCTTAAGTAGTAATATTTCAACGTTGATTCCAATTGATGAAAGTAAATCAATGATAGCTACTAATAATTGATAGCAAATTAAAAGCTAATATTTCAATATTGTATTAATTTTTCTCAAATTGAAAGCTATCGCTGATAGCAACTATCATTGATAGGAATTGATATAAGCTATCAGTGATAGCAGCTGATAACAGCTATCAGTGATAGCTTTTAATTTGAGAAAACCAGGAAGAAGCGAACAAAATAGTGGCTAGGCATGAGTTTTTTAGTCTTTTACTATTTTTTTTTTATCTATATATGCAATTATTTTATCTTTGTACTACATATTCTATTATTTTAGGCTTGAATTCTATTTATGCAACTAGCCCTTTTCAGATTCACATAAATTCAATAAATAAGCATGTAAAAAATAACAATAAATATGCATGTAAAAAATAACCTAATTGTTATTTTAAATATAAAATTGAAAATCAGTTAGGGTAGAATTCTTAACAAAATAATGCATACTTAAACTCCATAAATAAGTGACAAATTAGAAATTCAATCGATAGAATACTTATATGAGATTCAAGCTGTAAAAACTCTTTCATAATGCTAAATAAAATCTTCTCTCTATCATAGTGGATGTAGGCATTGTATAAGCCAAACTACTCTAAATCCCTGTGTGTTTCTTTCTTTTTTCTTTCCTTCTTCATATTGTTGTAATCTCTGATTCTTCAAAAAATTAATTTCACAATCTGCAACAATTAAGAAGTTAGAAGTTGATTAAGTGTAAATCAGTGTAAGAACTCAAGAATATCGAGAGAGAGAAACAGGAAGAGAGCTTGTTGAAGAGAAGAGAGAAATGAAGTTGAATTGGAATTCTTCTTCTTCAAACGAAATGTTTTGTTGCAAGTAGAAGAGAGGGTCCTACACGTGTCGAAAGTAGTGTCTTCATCTAGTCCCTGCACGTGTAATCATAACAAATTGGTATCAGAGCAGGGTTAAGATAGAGAAAGCTCCAAGAAGTACTCCAAGAAACACATTCTTGATTAAAGAATTGTTGTGGCATGCTATGACATTGAAAAATTCGATCGGAAGGGAGACTCTTGCTCTCTAGAAAGCAAAGATAAATGCAATTTTTGGCCAACACAAATCACTAAAAGCCATTTTTGATCCAGCCGAAATACCTCAGACAGTGACCAGAAAAGATAAAGAAGAAATGGATAGTGCAGCCTACCGTACCATTGTTTTAAGCCTGAGTGATAATGATAGAGGCAATTGATAAAGAAACAACATATGAAATATGGGCGAAATTAGACGAATTTAATCGAGCATGCCTTAGAGAGAAGTTCTTTACCTATAAAATGGATTCAAATAAATCCTTAAGTGATAATCTAAGTAAACTCAAGAAGCTATCCACTAAATTCAATAGCTTAAGTGATAAGATAGATGAAGCAAACAAATCGTTCATCCTTCTAAACTCACTTCTAGAAGAGTATAGAGAAGTCAAGGTGGGTCTCAAATATGAAAGGGACAAGATCACAGATGCTATAATATTAGCAATTAAAACCAAGGAGTTGGAAATCCTAACTTAGAAGAAGGATTACAATAATGGTAAAGGGTTGTTCTCAAAGGGTAAATCCAAAAATAGTTGGAAACAATGCAGGAATCAAAAGGATAAGAGTAAATTCAAGTACAACTTCTGTCACAAGATGGGTCACATAAAGAAAGTTTGCTTCTTCTTTAAGAAGAAACAAAACCAGAAGAAATAGAAAGAGAAACAAGCAGAAGAATCTAAGGAACTTAAGGTTGAAGAATTAGTGGCAGAACAGGGGAACTATATCTTTGCATATGTCCTAACCACCTCAGAATACACTCCTAATAGTGAATCCTTTGATGAAATTCAAAATTGGGTGTTGGACTCGGAATGTACATTCCATATGACACCCTCAAAGGGCTTGTTTACTATCTACAAGAGCTCGAATGGTGGTTTTGTTTACATGGGTAATGATAACACCTATGAAATTGTGGGAATAGGTTATGTCTCACTAAAATTCAAAGATGGGACAGTCACCCTTCTTAAAAATGCAAACATGTACTCACACTTAAGAAGAATCTAATATCTCTAGAGATGTTGGACTCAATTGGGTGTGAGTATCATGGATTTGGAGGCAAGTTTGAAGTAAAGAAAGATGACAGAATAGTTTTTATTGGAGTGAAGACTAATAGTCTTTACTTAAACAAGGATGTTAAAAAATATCAGTCAACCCTAATAATTACTAAATTTACACTCTCAGAAGGGGATCTTTGGCATAGAAGACTATATTACATAAGTTGTAAAGGCCTAAAGATCCCATCTGATCAAGGGCTGCTAGCTAAAGGCTTGTGAAAATGGCATAATTGGTAAGGCTATCGGGCAATCATTTCTAATTTATAATGAGCAAAAATGATGACAAAGAAGAATCTATCTCTAAAATAAGTAAATATGAGGTGAAATATCTATCTAAAACTAGTAAACTTAATGCTGAAACTCCTAGCACTAGTGAATCATTGTCTGTTGAAATAGAATCTTTAGAAATTGAGGAAGGCACTGAACATTCTCAACAATAAGAAGACTTAACAAATTATTTCTTAACTAGAGACACGGAAAAAGAATAATAAAACAACCATCCCGATATGGTGTAACAGACTTTGTAAATGTAGCTACAGGAGCTATGGTTAGCCTAAATGAGTCTGAACCTATAAATTTTAATGATGTTGTGAGTGATTCTAATGCAAGAAATTGGATTGATGCTGTGAATGAGAAAATGAATTCACTAATAATAAACAAAACTTGGGATTTAGTCTCACTTTGAAAAGGAGCTAAAGTAATATCTTGTAAATGGTTATATAAATTAAAAGAATGCATTCTAGGGTTTCAACTACCTAGGCTTAAGGCAAGACTAGTAGTCAAAGATTTTACACAGAAGGAAGACATTGACTATAATGAATTTTTCTCCTTGGTTGTAAAACATACTACCATCAGAATGTTACTGTCCTTAATTATATAAAACAACTATGAACTAGATCAATCAGATGTTAAGACAACTTTCCTACATGGAGAGTTGGATGAAACCCTTTACATAAGACAGTCCCAAGGCTATAAAAAGAAAGGGAAAGAGAACATGGTTTTTCTTCTTCAGAAGTCCATATATGAACTAAAACAATCCCCAAGATGTTGGTATAGAGAGTTTGATGAGTTTATGATGAGAATTAATTTCAAAAGAAGTTCATATGATAATTGTGCATACATAAACACAACAACCTATACTCTACTGTGTTCTTGTTACTCTATGTGGATGATATGCTTGTAGCAAGCAAATCTAAAGAAGATCTAAGAAAACTAAAAGAATCACTAAACTATCAATTCGATATGAAAGATCTTGGTGAATCTAAAAGGATTATGGGGATGGAAATCCTTAGAGATAGAGATCAAAGGACTTTATGCATAAGTCAATATGACTATAACATTAAGATCCCAAAGAGATTCAAAATGTTTGAAGCTAAACCTTTCAATATCCCTTTAGCTCCCTTTAGCTCAACATTTCAAGCTATCTAGTAAAAATTCTCCTAATGGAGATGATGAAGATCGCCTGAACTATATGTCATAGATACCATATTCTCAAGTGGTTGACAATTTAATGTATCTGATGATCTCAATTAGGCTTGACCTATCTTATACAACTAGTTTGGTAAGTAGGTACGTGGTTAAATCCTATGATCATGTTATAAACTCAATTCATTTTTGTAAATAAACTAAAATATATATACTATGTAATGTGTTATAGATTATATAATATTACACAATGATAATTATACAATTCTTATGTTGATAAATAAATTAGTAATATTTTGTTGCCAACTATTATTTAGTGAATAACTACTAGGGGTGTATATAAAGGTACCCAAAACTTATCCAACTGAATGAAACAATTGGAAAACTGACCAACTGTTCGACATACTTATATTAGTTTTATTTTTATTTTTTAAAAAATATACATATCTAGCCTAGATTCCAAACCTACTCCAAGATTCATTTAAGTTAAAAAAAGGTTGAAAACTATGTTAAACTAATAGTATACTTCATTCATTAATCTTTCATTTTCATTCAACTTGGTTTTGATATGAAAAAAAAAAATCGACAAAACTAACCGACTGGCGGTCAGATGGCACACCATATTTTTTGGTCGGTTTTTTATGTCGGTTTTCTCCCAAAATCTACATTGACCGACCAATATACGTATAAATTACAACTAGTGAGTAATAATAATTGCTTAAATTAGAATTTAGTTTATGAATCGTCTACTAAATACATATATAAAAATATGAGATATAACCTATTGTCATTAAATCCATTCATTTCGAATTCTCTAATAGACCCTAAATAATAATGAGTGGAACTTATTTTATAACAGAGGTTTGAGAAATTGAAGGTTATCGATGCGAGTGATTCACACAATTTGGTGGAGACACCAAACTTAAGTCAAGTTCCGAACCTAGAAAGATTGGTTCTATGTGATTGTACAAGATTGCGTACAATTGACAATTCGATTATCAGCCTGAATCGTCTAGTTTTATTGGACCTCAAACGCTGTATTAGCCTCAAAACATTTACATTGATGGGAAGATTGAGGAGTCGCACAGTTATAGAACTTGATGGCTCAGGTCTCGAGGGTCGCCCGATATTGGAAGGTATATGTATTTGTAAAACTTTCATTCTTTTTGTTGCATCGATATCATATTTTATCCTTGGTTTGGTTCATTCAATTCCCTAAGTTCACATTTTTATAATCCATGAAATTTGTTTTTGATTTCTCGTGTGTTTGGTTTAACATTTCAATGGTTTGATTTTAAAACTAAGTTATTTTTTTTAAAAAAATTGAAATGTTGACAACCTTTTAAAATGTATTTTAAACAATTTTATTTAAAGAATATAAATAAAAATTACTTTCTTGATAAACTTTTTTTTTTCTCTAGTCAATTCAAACTTTCTTTTACGTGCTCTATTTAACATATAGATTCTTTCCATTTTTTTTTCTTTTTATAATAGCACTCAATTGTATGTTCAAAAGTGTAAAATATATTACTTTTCTTATTTGCGCTCCCAATCACTAAATTTTTTAAAACTAGTCATATATATATATATAGACGTACTCTATAGATACAGATACACATACGTATGAATGTATGCATGCATGTATATATGTAGACAAGAAGATTGATGATACTTTAAAAAGTTAAAGACTTTATTTGGTAACCATTTTATTTTGGGTTTTTTATTTTTGAAAATTAAGTATATTTTCTCTCTATTTCTAAGGATGATTTGCATCTTTTTAAGTACAATTGTTGAATTCTTAGACATATTCCAAAAATAAATGAAGAAATTTGGAGTTGAAAGTTGTGTCTACGTGCTTAATTTTAAAAAACAAAAACTTAAAAACTAAGGCCCCATTTGATGACCATTTGGTTTTTGTTTTTGTTTTTGAAAATTAAGCTTATTTCATCCACATTTCTTACAATAATTTGCATCTTTCTTAAGTACAATAGTTAAATTATTTGTCAACTTCCAAAATCAAAAGAAACTTTTTGAAAGTTACTATTTTTAGTTCTCAAAATTTGTCTTGGCTTTTAAAACCATTGATGAAAAGTAGATAACAAAGAAAGAAATTTAGAGATAGAAATAGTATCCATAAACTTAATTTTAAAAGACAAAAACAAAAAACAAAATACAAACGGGGCCTAAATCGTTATAAAACGGGTATAAGGTTTTTTTTATTTCACTTGTGTTGTTTTTCTCTTAATGATCATAAACTTTCCCAACGTTTTCACGTAATATTGTTGATCCTAATTAAAGTTTATGGATACACAGTTTCAAATATAAAGTAATCAAGTCCAAAATATTAGTAAATATAGTGCAATCCAAAAGATTTTGTAAATATAATAAAATTTAGATCTAGTTCTTGGTGTTTATTAGTGATAAACTATATCAAGTATTGGGTTCTATAAGTAATAGAGTCATCACTAATTAAAGTCCATTAGGAATAGAGTTTGCTATATTTATAATTATTTAAAATATTGTTCTAAATTTAATTATTAATCCCGAAAGTATCATCCATTAGAATAGATTATATTATTTGGTTTTTGTAACGGTAATAAACTTCTGTTTTAAATATCATTATAAGCAGCTAGTACAAGACAGAAGCCCCAATCCCGGAGCCTCACTTCCCAATCTCGAAGTGCTTTTTCCCGTGTAAGTTCTTACTTACTCCTTGTTCATTATGAATGATACGAACAAAGGGATGGTTGCAAATATAGCAATAAAACTTAAATTATTAATAGATATAGCATAATTTAAAAAATTACAAATATAACAAAATTTATATAGTCTATCAATGATAGACTACATCGTTTGTAGAAGTCTATCAACAATAGACCTTATAATTGATAGATTTTGCTATATTTACAATTTTTAAAAATGTTGTTAATTATTTATTACCACTAAAAATGATATCCATTACAATTACCCTTACAAAAACCTAACTTATAATGAAAAGTAAAAATGATTCTTTCTTTTGTGTTTGGTTTCAATCAGTAAAACTTTTAATCTCAACTTGAGCTTAGTTTGTTTTAAAATATTATAATTTTACTTTTTCTGCATTTCAAAATGTTATACTCTTTTTTACTAATATTAGTGCAAAGCCTACTAAGATTTCGAATAGGTTTGCACCATTTAACATTTATTTATATTATTTGTTGATACTGAAATTCGGATAGGAAGAAAGCGAACATTACTTTCATATGACAGCAATAGTGAATTTGTTTAAGTGGAGAAAAAACATAGCTTGAAAAAAAAAATATACACACTAATGTAACACTATCACACATACTCTGATGCTTAAGCCAAAGAATGAAAAATTTTTGGAAGCATATAGAATTTGAGAGTGGAATTCCAACTACCTCACAAGGAGTTAATGATGATGTGAGTTTATAGGAGAATTCACCTTGAGTTCATCTTAGAATTATGATACAAGTTTTTCCTAATCTAAACAATTTTGGATTAAATTTGATTAGGGCAATAATTACTTGTTATTGGATTTAAATGACCCATGTCCACTTTTGGACTTATTTTTCTGATTTTCTTTTCTTGGTATTTGGCCTATTTTGTCATACCTAAATTTACCCATAGCAATACCCCGATTCATATGGTTTATGTTTTGGGTCATTATGAGCTAGACATATAGGGAGTCTAATTTGAGAGCATAATTTCTCTAATTTGTGTTGCTAGCTTCATATAGAGTTTATAGAACTGTTGAGAAAAAAATCACTTTATCTACCTTCAAAGTTGAAGAACACAATTCTCTTACAATCTTCTAAAATAACTAAATTTCCTTGCAAAACTTCCAACTAAAGAAGGAAAGAATGACATAATTGTCATCATACAAAGGATTATTCATCAAAATTCTCATGATTTTATCCTTTTTTTTTACGACAACTACGGAATGGGAATTAAACCTTTGACTTCTAGAGATGAAAGTCATGTCAATACCGTTGAATCAAACTCATTTTGACATGATTTTAGCCTATTATTCCAGCTCAAGTTAGCTCTCAAATTAATGAGTTACTGATATCATTATAGGTTTCACTTATAGAGTATTGGTTTGATTATTGTGTACTCGTGATCTTGGTAAAATATCTGTTGTAGCAGTTATAAAGATAATAGTTTTGGATACCAGAAATATAAATATAATTATCTTCTTTCCTTAGGTAATATTCTTGGAAGAAAACCTTAAGGAAGACCAAAATTATTATATGCAAATCAAAGTTTATTATCATTCTAACTCTTTTTGTTATTTTAATATTGCAGGTGAAGCAGTTATTTAGACGACGTAAGTTATAAAGTTTCTACGAAAAATATGATATTTTTTTAGTTCAACGATGTACAAATGGATTGTCATTAGTTAAGTTTTACTCTTATTGACTATTGTAATAGATTTTTGTGAGTAGTTATCTTATGTCCCAGTGTTTGGGGTATAGAGTTGAATTTATATGTCTGCGGTATCTGGTACAATTTTTTGAACTCTAAATAAAATTCTTTTATGATTAATATTTTTTTAAACTTTTTTATCCAACATATCCATTTTCGTTTGAATTAAATATAGATTGCAATTCTTTCCTTCTAATTTTTACCACTTTTCATTCTTTCTTTTGTTCTTCTTTTGGGTAATGAACAACAATTAACCCATTACATTTCTTACAGACATAAGGTTAAATAAAATAAGGAACCAAATAGAAATCAAAACTTTTGATTCCTAATTTTTCTTCACGAATTTCATCATTAACATCATCTTCTTTTTTTTTTCTTTTCTTGTTATTGCTCGATATTTTTACTTTGTCATGATTTTTTTAATTGAATCTCCCTCATCATCTTAGTAGCCAATGGAATGTCATCACATTTATTCAACAATTTCACTTTCAATTCCTTCAAATCTGGAGGATTATCTGAGAACAAATCTACATTTTTTACTCGTTCTTGCTAGGAAAAAAATCTTCATTTTATGGTTTTTTTCTAGTTATATGGTATATGCTTAACTATATACATACTTTTTCAAATATTCTTAACACTCATTTGATATATGAATAGAATTAAAATGTATAAATATTGCACTTAATGTAAACAAAATACTATTATTTATGTAATTGACAATCCTACAACATACATTAACAATCATCAGTTTTATAATAGTCGGAATTAGTTATCAAAATTGATTTTCAAAGATGATTTGCTGAAGTTTCTAGTCGGAGGTCGTTGTCGAAGCATGAAAGGTGGTATTGGAGTTGGTCGTCGGAGGTAGTTTTTGTAGCTTGAAGTTGGTCGTGCGAAAGGTTGTCGTCGAAGTTGATCATCAAAGATGATTTTCGCCAGAGCTTTGTAGTCGGATGTGGTTGTTAGAGTCCAAAGTTGGTCGCATAAAGGTGGTATTGTAGTTGGTTGCCCGAATTTGTCATTGGAGATGGTTGTCGAAACTTGAAGTTGGTAGTTGGAGTTACTCGCTTGTGGGTCGTCATCGAATGTCATTTTTTTCAAAGTTAATAGTAGGAGGTGTTTGCCGGAGCTGGTCATCGGAGTTTGTTGTCGGAGGTAGTTGCTAAAGCCTGAAATTGGTCATTGGAGTTGGTCGCACACAACTAGTTGTTGGAGCTGGTCGTGGGAGTTGTCATCAGAGGTGGTTGTCAGAGCTCGGAGGTTCCCGGAGTATGACAACGATAGTCACTGATAGTGGCCAATAGGTGGAGCCGTTGAAAATATTGAAAGAAGGGAAAGTTGGGGTCGGTTGGTAAAATATACCAACTCAAATCAACCAACATTTAAAGTTGGTGGACCAAGCATTGAGTTAGTATATTATACCAACTCAATTAAACTCATGTTGGTGAGCCAAACACCTCATTGGTGTTATTGTATCGATGATTAAGTATCCAAAAGTTTAACTTATCCCAAATATGTGGAACCAAATACTTGAGAGGAGCAAATTCTTTGTACATACTTTCTATATGTTTTCCTTTATTTATTTTCAAGATAAATTTCTATGGCTTGGTTGTTTTTGGTTTTCTGCTTTTTAAGAATTGAAACGAAAAACATCTTCGATAACATTTTTTTTATTTTATTTATTTTATCTGGTCATCAACTTGAGTTAGATTGAGTTGATAAATTACCAACTCAATGTATTTTCCAACAACATTGTAGCACCCTAGTTTAGAAGGGGCATATAGATCACATTCAAATGAGAGAGATCTTGAAAATATGAAAGTATGGTTAAGAAGGTTACTTTACTACAAATATCAATAAAGTGCACCATCTGTTTCAGTGGCTCAATCATATGAACTCCAAAGCTATGCATGCTTAGCTTGAAGCAATTTCAGTTGGGTGACCTCTTAGAACTTTTCGCATGAAGCAACTGAGTGAAGACAAAACATGTTGAAAGGACCCCATGTAAATTTATGGGATAGGTTTCACTGTTGGAAATAGTTCAAGTCAAGCAAGAATGATGTTGTTAAATTTCAAGGGATGCAAGAGAATGTCAGGGTCATCAGGTGTAGAATCCTAATTCAGATACTGAGCCTTAAGGCATTATAGTTTGTATTAGAGTGAAACATCTCCCACTAAGATGTGGCTTTCGTGGACGAACCAAGCATAAGCTGGTCGGCCTATAATACCCGAGTTTTGAAGGATCCCAAATTGAAGGGAACCATGAGTGAAAGCAAGATTGCCTAATTCCAATTTCTCATTGAATGTAGTTTTTACAGTAAATAAAGAACAAGATATGCATTTATATAAATGGCTTCCTGGGTATTCTCAAGCAAAGAACCCAGGAGTGGTGGACTTTGACTATTCTAGAATGAAGGAAATTGATTTGAGTAGGGAGGAGGAAGAGTTTAGAATGTTTACCAACAATTCAAAACTCACAGAATTATTTCTATCTTTCTCACAGTGTGCGTGTAACCAAGAAGGAGACTCTCTCCTCTCTTTCTAAAGCAAAAAATACAGCAACCACCCACTTACTTAGGTGGAGAAAAGAAAGGGAGGGAGTCTTATTTTAAATTAAAATAACATTTGATATATATATATATATATCTTTTATCTCTCATATAACATTTAATATAAATAAAATTTATATTAAATTTAACAATTGTGAATCCAATTCATATAATTAATATTTGAATCATATTCAAATATGTATTTCCTCTCATTAAAATTATAATGTATCAAATACATTATAGTAATTATATCACATATAATTAAAATAACTTAATTATATCATATATAATTAAATCCCTCTATTAATTTGAAGAATTCAAATTAATCCAAATGCTGATTCTCATTTAATCCTATTGAGCTACTAAGGGGACCTTATGAACCTGTAGCTTGAAGTTCCAACGGTACATGAATAATTAATCAAACTTATTAATTAAATTATTCACCATCTGTTAACTGTCGGATACTCCACTAAAGACCGACAACTGCACTTTTTGCACTACATATATATTTCTATGTCCATTGGATATAACCAATCAAAAGTATGATGACACTTCACAAATTGCTCGTAAGTACAATTAGGAGAAGATTACCGTTTTACCCCTTTAGTTACATCTAACTCCTTAAGTACCACTAATCCCTCTAATGAATAATGGATCATAGTCTAACTATGACTAAACTTCTCTTGGGTCAGAAGATGGTGTGGTGATAACTTGTAGAAATACAAGTTATTTATACTGTTCTATTTAGATATTGCGGCTAAAAGAAAGAAAAGTTGCGTCGATGTATGGAAATTGGCTAAGAAATGCGATAATTATAAATTGTCGTCAATACATCCACTGACACCATTGCGATGGTAGAAACGAATGTTTCAGTTCTGTTTTACAGGAAATCAAGTCACCGCATGCATTCATGACTTAAAGATAAACGGAACAATGCATCTACATCGCATTGCGCCCGTCACTCAATAATGAAGAGACGATCAATGCAATGACGGCGCATGCGACAATCGATCAAGAGCTTTACGATCAATGCAATTTTCACCGCATGCAGTAATAAAAAAAAACACCGCATGTGGGAAAACAATCGAAGATGTAAAGAGCAACGCAATTGGGGAGGATTTTGACTCGTGTACAACTGACTGTTGTGCATTACTGACAGGATTGATTACGTAACAGAAGAAATATTAACTCCACCATTTTAGGAACTGCCTTAACAATAAAGTGGAAACCACAAGGAAAAGAGTCAAAGCTTCGCCTATAAATTGCTTATGCAATTCCATTGAAGAAATATATTCGATATTGGAAACTTGAATACTGATCTGAGAGAGAGACTGGTTGAGCGACTCATTAGAGTAGATCCGAGAAGAATCAAGAGACAAGGCCAAGAGGTGAGTCTCCGAGCAAAGATCCTTTCAATCCCCCCCGTTGAAGCTCTATACGAAGGTCATTTCTACTAGACGAGCAAGCCTGAGAGGAAAGCTCTTCTCTTCATCCATTCCACACGCAGGCAAGCAAAACCTCCATCCAGATCTGTGTCAAGACGTTGACACTCTTCTGTATTTGTTTCTATCTCATTTTCATCATTTGTACTCATCTTCTTCACTCTATCACTCACACCATGTATCAGACACTTAATCTTAGTATTAACTGTTATGATCATTACTATTATCATCTCTCTATCTATTTTCGTTCATCCATGATTCACTTTCTCCATGATGTTTTCTTAATTCCCTAGGAAATTAATAAGAATTAAGCAAGTAAATTAATTTGTGTTAAGGAAATAATTATGTTTAGCTAAAGCATCTTAGACGACATCTTCACCTGTGAGAGCAGAAGTGAAGATGCCATTCCGCCTATCGAGAGAGAGTTGGAAGAATGCGTTAACTAAAGCAAGAAATACTTCCATCTAACTAAAGCAAGAAATACTTCCAGAGATGGAAGCAACCTTGCGTTCATCACGTTCATCCCTGTTTCACTATAGAGATATGGGAACGCGGCGATCACCGAAAGGTGTACGCCAAGGGAAAGAGAAACCTAGTTACATCTTTAACGCAATTAACAACTTGCGATGTTTCTACTAATTATTCCTTCTATTTATGATTCATACCTAAAGACTTGCCATCGCATACCCCGATCCTTTGTATAACTTCACCGTTAGTCTTGAACTCAGTATCACGTATCATGTATTTTGTATCTTGTATCATGTTAGTTTAGGAATTTACCTTTTAACACACTTTTAATTTCAACGCAATTTTATTTTATCAACGTAATTTATCTTTATCGCAATTTAAATTCATGTACAAACCAAATCTTTTATTAACTGTAAAACCGGTTGCATGTATCACAAAAATAACGCATTAACGAAAACAATCCTTGTGTTCGACCTTGGATTATTCTGAGAAACTTGCGTTGGAATTATACTTGGTTTCAATGCAAGGAAACGTGTGACATGCATACTACATACTACAAACATATAGTTAACAACGCATATTTAGAAGTAGTATCGCATAAAGTGTGCATGAGCAATAACACAACATAACAATCCATCTTCGTCACCAAGTTTATGTTTTTAACGCATATACTTGTTCAATCATTCACATTCATATTTGTCCACATGCTATAAGATTAGATATAAAATTATATCAACAAGTTTATGGCACCATTGTCGGGGACATGAGCTTGTATGATTCATTCTTTCATCAGTAATGTGCATAAACTATAAACCATTTTTATGTCAACATGTGGCACCACATTGTTCAAGCTCCGGAATCAGCCCTTAAAGAAGCAATTTATCTACTTACCCAACTTCGGGGAAGAAATGAATTCCTTTTTGTGTAATTGTGTTCTCAGCTCCCTAATCAGACGAATCCCCAAAATGGTAGGGTTGTTGAGTCATTGATCTGGCTACTCTCAACCATACAAATCAATGGACTGACCACATAGGGAGTTCACAACTCACTCAGGATTCATGTCATGTTACCTATGGTCATCCTAGTTAAATGTAAGTCTTTATTATGAATGGTGTTATATAATGAGACTAATCATTTCGTGGTTCGGTCTTATACAAACTCATTTGTGTAAAATATCCCCACTCACATGTCTATACATGAATGATCAGGATCAGGTCATTTGTAACACTTTACAACAGTTGTAACACTTTACAACAGTTGTAACACCTACAAAATGAGCCATACCCGTAGTATCACTAGGATAAGGTACCCAACTTTATCCATCTACTACAGACCATTTAGGTTATTACTTAAACATGATCCACCCGTATGTCTCTACATACATGTTTAAGTTACAAGATAACCTTGGATGTTAGTTTATTTGTTTGTGGTTAATGCAACTAAAATATGAATAAAATATCATATATTTTATTAAATAGACAATGAGTTTGAATAAAATATCATATATTTTATTAAATAGACAATGAATTTGAATAAAATATCATATATTTTATTAAATGAGTTTGTTCAATACATTTACAAACTATAGAACCCTACAAGATTTGGGGTATCAACCCCAACAATCTCCCACTTGACCTAAAGCTAGTGGGATGTACAATATAGTCAAAATACAAAGTGCAAATATAATAAACTAGGGCATAACACACGCCCAATACAAATCTTCCACTTGCCCTACTCTAGACGTGGCTTGACCCATAGATTGATACTCTATAGATGACCCTCACATACCTTAGTCGTAAGGGCCTTTGTAAACGGATCAACAACGTTATGCTCCGAAGCTATATGTGTGACAATCACATCCTTTCAATGCACAATCTCTCGGATGAGATGATGCTTTTGCTCTATATGCTTCCCGTGCTTGTGACTCCTAAACTCTTGGGAATTAGACACAACACCACTATTATCACAATAAAGTATAATGGGCTTTGACATGTCTGGAACAACTTCTAGATTAGTCAAGAATTTCCTAAGCCAAACAGCCTCCTTAGCAGCTTCACAAACCGCTATATACTCAGCCTTCATAGTGGAATCAGCGATGCACCTTTGCTTGGTGCTTCTCTATACTATTGCCCCTCTGTTAAGAGTGAACACTGATCCTGATGTGGATTTCCTAAAATCTTTATCAGTCTGAAAATCAGAGTCTGTGTATCCCGTAAGGATCAAATCTTTAGAACCTACACGAGCATGTAGTCTTTCATTTTCCGTATATACTTGAAGATGGTTTTAACGGTGGTCCAGTGATCTAATCCTGGATTAGATTTATATCTACTGATTATCCCTACTGCATAGTAGATGTTAGGTCTCATACATAACATCACATACATCAGGCTGCCAACAACCGAAGCATAGGGGATCCGTCTCATTTCCTCAACCCCTTGAAGTTTCTTAGGACACTATTCCTTAGACAATATCACTCCATGCCTAAAACACAATAAGCCTCTCTTGGAGTTCTGCATTAAATATATGAAAGCTTCCTGTCAATATACGATGCTTGAGACAGTGCTAGCATTTTGATCTTTCGATCTCTAAAGATCTGAATACCTAGAACAAATTGAGCCTCTCCTAAATCGTTCATTTGGAATTGGGTCGCTAGCTAGTTTTTAACTTCGATCAGTATACACAAGGCTCATCAACGTTTGAATCAAAGTCATAAGATTTGAACGCAGTATCAAACCTTATGTTCCAAGATCGAGAAGCTTGGTTTAGTTCATAAATGGACCAATTAGGCTTGCAAATCTTTTACTCTTGACTTTGGATTATGAATACCTCGGGTTGCTCCATGTATAGTCTCCTCAAGATTGCCATTCAAAAAGGTAGTCTTGACATCCATTTGCCAAATCTCATAGTCATAATATGAGACAATGGACATGAATATTCTAATAGATTTGCATAGCAACATGTGAGAAAGTCTCCTCATAGTCAACTCCCTCTACGTGGGTATAACCCTTTGCCACTAATCTAGCTTGAAGGTTTGCATCTTCCCATCAACACCTCATTTCCTCTTGTAGATCCATTTACAACCTATAGGTTTAACCTCATCAAGTTGATCTATAAGATCCCATACAAAATTGGAGTACATAGACTCCATTTCGAGATTCATCGCTTTGATCCATTCATCTTTGTCAATATCCTCCATTGCCTTCTAGTAAGATAATGGATCCTCAACTTCATCATCAGCTACCATAACCAAGATTTCTATTAAACCCATATAGCGAACAGGTGAGTTTGCAACCATTCTACTACGTCGCGGTTCCCTCAACATTTGAGGTGGTTTTGACCTACTAGATGATCCTACTTCAATAACTCTTGTTGAGGTATTAGGTTCTTCAACAACTTTTGTTGAAGATTCGGTAGTTTCTTTGGAAATTTCATTATACACAATCTTACTTCTGGGCTTGTGCTATCTTATGTGGTCTTCTTCAAGAAAAGTAGCATTTGTCGATACAAATACTTTGTTTTCTTTAGGATCAAAGAAGTAACCACCTCTCGTCCCATTGGGGTAGCCTACAAATAGACATAATTTTGAACGTGGTTTGAATTTCTTAGTATTGGCCTCAAGCACGTGTGCTGGGAAACCCATATTCTGAAATAACGTAAACTAGTTTTACCACCATTCTATAATTCCAAAGCTGTTCTACCAACACTCTTGGATGGAATGTAGTTCAGGATGTATGCTACAGTCTCTACTGCATAACCCCAAAACGAGTTAGGTAAGAAGCATAACTCATCATTGACCGAACCATGTTCAAAAGTGTTCGATTTCTTCTTTTTGATACACCATTCTGCTGAGGTGTAGAAGATGCTGAGAGTTGGAATATTATTCCATGTTCTATCAAATAGTTCTGGACTATCAGATCCATAAACTCTCAACCTCGATCAGATCAAAATGTCTTTATCGTTCTGTTTAATGCATTTTCAACTCCAGCCTTGAATTCTTTGAACTTTTCAAAAGATTCAGACTTTTGTTGCATTAAATAAACGTACCTATATCTAGAATAATCATCATTAAAGGTGATGAAATATTCATAACCTCCCCTATCTTTGACATTCATCGAACCAAAGAGGTCTGAATTTATTCGCTCTAAAGGTTCTTTGGCCCTGTGTCCCTTTCTAGTAAAAGGTCTCTCAGTCATCTTGCCTTCAAGGTATGACTCACACACAAGTAAAGAATTTTCTTCTAACTCGCTTAGAAGCCCATTCTTCACCATTCTCTCAATCCTATTGAGATTGATGTGTTCTAGCCTTAGGTGCCCAAGTTGGGCATTTTCTTTAGGAGAAATTTTAAGTCTTTTATGTTGAGTTACTACAGTCTTAAAGATTTATGTGTTATGGATGGCGTTAGTTGCTAATGGTCTTAGCACATAAAGATTATTTTTCAGTTATGCAGAACAAATATCAACATCATTTTTAGAAATAAACACTTTATTAAAAAGAAAGTTGATATTATATGAACGTTCAAGCAAACAATTTATAGCTACAGGATTCCTTTTTAATCAGGAACTACATAAACAGGTTCTATAATAAGAAATTTGTTCTGTAAAGTCAACTGGAGACCTCCCACTGCCACAGCCGAGACGACGTGCCCAATTCTAACCCACATCATCATCTGACTAGTATCTAGTTGTCGCTAGGAACTAATTCCTTGAACTGAAGAACAAACATGGTTAGTGGTCCCAGAGTCTATAATCCAGGCAGAATCATCATTCTCCACTAAGCAGGTTTCCAATACAAGTAAATTGTATTTACCTTTCTTGGCCTTCTTCTTTTTCGCCTAGTATTTGGGGTAATTTCTCTCCCAATGGCCATCTTAATTGCAGTGGAAATAGATTCCCTTTGCAGCCTTAATGGGTTTTCTACCCCTTTCAGCAGCAACTATAGGGTTAGCTTTTCCCTTTCCACCCTTCTTCTTCTTTCACTTTTTGGTGCCGAAGGAAGAAGGTACAGGCTTAGTTTTAAAGGTTGAACCTTTATGGAACTTCTTAAAAGATGAAGCAACATTTGCTTCACCCTTCTGTTCCTTGCTTTTCATCAAGGATTGGAAGGTCTGTAGCTCATTGAGCAGAGTAGTTAGGTTTTAGTCAATCATGTTCAAAACAAAATTGCTACAAAATGAAGGAAACTTTCAGGTACAGATTCCAAAATGAAACTAACCTGACTGGCTTCATCAATGATCGACTCATTCATCTCCGCCATGTTGAAGTACACCATCATGTTGAGAACAGGTTCTCGAGCCCCTTCTTGCATATAGGAATTGAAGATGTGTTTCAGAGCATCATGTCCGAGTTGTACAGACGGTTGTTCGAACATTCCCATCAGGGACTCCATGATCTCACGAGATGTGAGAATGGGCTCATGCTTCTTGGCTAATACTTTATTAAGACTAGCCAAGATATATGCTCGGGCCTTATCCTTTGCCCGTGTCCAACGCTTGTAAGCTTCCTGAACGTTTTGAGGAACATTGAGAGCTAGAATGGGAGGACAATCCTCCATCAGGACAAAACAAAGACCATCGATAATCAGTATTTTATTGATTGTGTTTTTCCAACTAGTATAATTCTCTCCCATTAATTTATCCACGATGAGTAAATTTAAAATAGTGGTAGCCATATTCAAGTAATTGCTGAAAAGAAAAAGAACAAACTGTTTATGTTTAATCTACTTGCATTAAACCACTTAAGAAAACAAATCAAATTTTTAGCAAAATAGTCTAGTGTACCCTAAGTTACATCTATTTTGCAATGATGTTTCAATGAAATAGGACAAAAATCACTGTAGGGTGATCAAGTGCCCCTTCACTAAAATGAGACATTCTCAACTATTAGATAGAAACAGCACCTTGTCACTACAACTAATAGTCATCGTTGTTCGTTCAAGAATTTGTTAATATCCTTAACAATTCTTGTAAGTGTAACCCCTCATTTTAGGTTCTAGAGTTCCACCCTAATAAGCCAACCGTAGGGTCAAACCGATTGGGACATGAAACTAAAGTAACCCTATCCATTTTCTTGAGATTGAATAAAGTGTCATGCAATACTGCCATCCTTTACCCACGATGCCACGAGGCGATGCATGAGACTTTATTTAACCTAATGAGAGAGACCGAGGGATGTGTTGTCACACGTCCTGCTCCCACTTACTATAAACACTCTCTCCATTCACATTGTTATATACCTATCCAAATGCCACCCGTCGGGGGACACCCATGGTGCCTCGAGGCCGAATGTAGATCTCATGGTGTGAATTTACAAGGAGAAACGTGTAAAGGATAAAATGAAGTATCATATACCCCATTTTCCTCCCACTGAGTGTTTTACCTAGATTTAATTAACTTAGAAAAAATTTGGCTACTGATTTCATCTAAGTGTTTATTTAATTTGCTAAAAAACAACGCTTGTCTTTAATGATTAACCAATTTTTCTTGAAATCTCATTAAAGTCTTTAATAGACTTTGATCAAACTATCATGTATGTAACAAATCTATCTAATTCACCTTTCTAGGTAGGTTCCCAGATAGGGGTGCGATGTTTCCATCAACTTAAGTAACTCAGCCTAGCCAGAACCTGCCTTAGCAAAAAGGTCCCTTATAAATACATTTGTTACATATTTAATCTTTTATTAAGAATCAATTTAATCTTATTAAACCAATTAAAAGATTAAACTAAGATTTCCAATCTCATTAGAAATATGATCTTAGGTCTATCTCAATCATGTTTTAAAAACATTTGTAAAATATGATTATAACCTAAGGTGCGTAAGCAACTCTTAATTATTGATTTTAATTCTAGTTTCATTTCATTATAATGATTTTAAATAAATGAAACAATTAAAACATCCATTGCATGCTTGACATACTTCAGTTAATCATAATATTTATAAATTAATCTAAGGTAATGTCATGCTTCATTCAATCTCTGTTCATTACTAATATATATAACAATTGTATAACTAGGTAATGAATCATACTATAACATACTTTTGATTCATTCATTCAACCATATATTATAAAAATTATAATATAAATGATGCACGAATATGCTATAAATGCATGCATACATATACTATTACATTTATACTATATGATGCATAAACATGCTATACAATTTAAATCATGCATATACATATATTATATCAATTATAATATAAAATGATGCATGAATATAGATCCATAACCTATGATGGGTTTTACAACTATATAACATACAATATGACATATAATTAAAAACATACATCATATGTATATTTAATACTAACAGTTAATGGATCGGGATAGGACACCTAAAAGACACTTAAAGGCTAATTATTGCAAGAGTAAGAATCATCTGGTTCAAAACAAGTGAATCAGACCTTAAACCGCTCGAACCAAACCGCCCTTCAACGAACTCTTTGCAGTGATCACGCAGAACACTTGTTGTGAATGCTGCAAAAACTTGCTGCACAATCTTGTAGCATTAACTACACGATTTTTTAATAGCAAAAGCTACAGACCATTTAGCAAAAGCTACATGATCATGTGGCAAAAAGCTACACGATCCTATAAATATGCTTTCTTCTTCATCGAAGCAGTGCATTTAATTTCTTCTTTGAAGCTCCCCGAAAACAGTACGTGCGACTCCAAACAAAAAATACAGATTCTATAGCAAAATTATGCCCAAAATAAGAGTCTTTAAAATCCAAATTTGTAAACGAAAGAAAGCCTTAAAACTAAGTACCTATCTCGAAACATCCATCAACAAAAGCACATTCATATTGAAACCAATTATCGCATGAACTTTAAATAAAATGTAGAGTAAAACCCACCAACACTATAAAAATCGATTAAAAAAATGGAATTTGGGATCAGTAATCTAGAAACCTAGCTCCGATACCAATTGAAGGATTCCAAATTGAAGGGAACCATGAGCGGAAGAAAGATCGACCTAGAAACCTAGCTCCGATACCAATTGAAGGATTCCAAATTGAAGGGAACCATGAGCGGAAGAAAGATCGACCCAACTGCCATTTTTCATTGAATATAAGTTTTTACATTAAATAAAGAACATGATATGCATTTACATAAATTACAACATGCTTTAACAAAAGAAAAACTTAGGGTTTCAAAAACCCATACCTTTAAAGACTTTCTTCAAGAATCCCCCGAACAGTATATGAACACTACCACAATGGCTTCCTTGGTATTCTCAGGTAGAGAATCCAGGAGTGGTGGACTCTGACTATTTTGGAATGATGGAATTCAATTTGAGTAGAGAGGATGAAGAGTTGAGAACGTTTACCAACAACTCAAAACTCACAGAATTATTTCTGTCTTTTTCACAGTGTGTGTGTAACCAAGAAGGAGACTCTCTCCTCTCTTTCTAAAGCAAAAAATACAGCAACCACCCACTTAATTAGGTGTGTATGTAACCTAATTATATGTTATATCAAATATAACATATAACCTATAGTAATATTGTATCACATACAATATAACATATAGTTTCTTTTCTCTCTCATATGCCATTTAATATAAATCACATTTATATTAAATTTAATAATCATGAATCCAATTCATATAATTAATATTTGAATCATATTCAATTAATTATTTTCTCTCATTAAAACTATAATGTATCAAATACATTATAATAATTATATCACATATAATCAAAATAACTTAATTATATTATATATAATTAAATCCCTCTGTTCATTTGAACAAGTCAAATTAATCCAAAAGTTGATTCTCATTTAATCCTATTGAGCTACTAAAGGGACCTCATGAACCTGTAACTTGAAGCTCCATCTGTACATGAATAATTAATCAAACTCTTTAATTAAATTATTCACCATCTGTTAACTGTCGAACACTCCACTAAAGACTGACAACTGCACTCTTCGCACTACAGATATATTTCTGTGTCCATTAGATATAACCAATCAACAGTATGACGACCCTTCACAAATTTCTCGTAAGTATAACTAGGCGAAAATTACCGTTTTTCCCCTATAGTTACATCTTACTCTTTAAGTACCACTGATCCCTCTAATGAACAATAGATCATAGTCTAACTATGACTAAACTTCTCTTGGGCTAGGAGAGGGTTGTTACTGGGGTATAGTTTATGCCCTAGTTTATTGTAATTTTGTACTTTTTTTGTATTGTACAATAGACTCTCTAAGCTTTAGGATCAGTAGGAGATTGTTGAGATTGATGTCCTAAATCTCTTGTGATCTCGTACTTTGTAAACTTTTATAAACATATTATTGTTTATAAAATAAGTGTTATTTTTTAAGCATATACTCAATCCAATAAACTAAGATCTAAGGTTATTTCATGTAATTTAAACAAGTATGTAGGGACATACAAGTGGATATTGTTTAAATACTAACCGAAACGGTCTTTTGTAGATGGATAAGATTAGGTACCTTATCCTTGTGACACTACAGATATGACCCGCTCTGTAGGTGTTATAAGTTTTGTAAAGTGCTACAAATGATCTGATCCTGATCATTCAAGTGAAGATATGCGAGTGATGGTATCCTATACAAAGAGTTTGTATAAGACCGGACCATGAAATGATTAGACTCTTTATATAAAGCCGTTAATAATAGAGACATACATTTCACTAGGATGACCATAAGTGACATGACCTAAATCCTGATTGAGTTGTGAACTTCTGCTCAAAAAGGCGGTTCTTTGATTTATATGGGTGAAAGTGGCCAGAATATCAATTGAACAATCGATTTTGGGGATTCGTCTGACTGGGGAGCTGGGAACACAACTACACAAGATGAAATTCAATCCTTCCCAGTGCAGGGGCAAGTAAATAAATTACTACCTTAAGTGCTGATTCTAGGTCTTGAACATAGTGGCCAAACCCTCTGACGATGACTTATTGTTCATTAGAGAAATCAGTGGTACTTAAGGAGTTTGAAGTAACTACAAGGACAAAACGGTAATTTTGACCCAGCTGTACTTATGATTAATTTTTGAAGGGTCATTGCATTGTTGATTGGTTACATTCAATGGACACAGAAATTTATCTGTAGTGTGAAGAGTGCAGCTGTCGGTCGTTAATGGAGTGACCGACAGTTAATGGATATTGGAAAATTTAATTAAAGAGTTTAGTTAATTATCCGATAGCATTGAAACTTTAATCTATAGGTCCATAAGGTCCCATCTATAGATCAATAGGGATTTCATTAAGAATTAATTTTTTATTAATTTGAAGTGTTCAAATTAATTGAGGGAATTAATTATATATGATATAATTAATTAAGTTGATTATATATATGATATAATTAATATAATATATTTGATACATTATAATTCAAAGTATTATGAGAGGAATTTGAATATGATTCAAATATTAATTATACGAAAGAGATTCAAATACTAATTATATGATTTTTATTGAGAGGAACTAAAAATTTGGATATGATCAAAATATCAATTAATGGATGAGATTCATATAAGTGAATTTAATAGAAATGTGATTTATATTAAATGCCATGTATTGTTGAGAGAAAATAAAATTTATAGGTCATATTGTATTTGATGCAATATAAAACTATAGGCTATGTGTTATATTTGATATAACATATAGTGTATATATATATAATAAAGTAGTTAATATATATATATATTATTATTATTAATTTAATTGAAATTAATTAAAGGAAAGGAGTTACAACTCCGTCCCCCTATTCTTTCAATTAATATACATGGGATTCTAGTGGATGAGATTTTGATCTTCTTCCTCAATTCACTCTGAGGGAAGAGTTCTCTATGAAAAAACAGAAAAAGAGAAGAAAAAAGTTCTTTTCTTCCCCCTCTACCTCTCCATCTTCTTCCCTCTTCCAAGGATTCAAGCAAAGCCCACAACTGTTACTTGAATCCTTTATCCCAAGAGAATATAGAGGGTTCTCAAGTGGTGGTGTACCTCTTGAAGAAGGAGACCTGCGTGGAGAAGGTGTTTCGTTCGTGGCTTGTACGTGGGAGTTCTTGAAGAAAGGGTTTTTCAAAGGTAAGGGTTTTTGAAACCCTAAGTATTTTTTTAAAGCATGCTATAATTTATGCAAATGCTTATATTCAATTTACTGTAAAACTTATATTCAATAAATATTGGAATTTGGGACGATCTTTGCTTCCGTTCAAAGGATCTTTTTCGAAAATTTCCTTCAGGGATGTGGCGCCACATTGTTCAAGCTCTTAAGGGAGCAATTTATCTACTTACCCCGATCTTAGTGAAGAAGTGAAGTTCTTCTTGTGTAGTTGTGTTCCTTGCTCCTCAATCAGACGAATTTCCAAAATGGTAGGGTTGTTGAGTCGGCAATCTGGCCACTCCATATAAATCAAAGGATCGTCCTCATAGGTAGGAGTTCACAAGTCACTCAGGATTCAGGTCATGTTACCTATGGTCATCCTAGTGAAATGTAAGTCTCTATTATGAACGGTGTTATATAATGAGATTAAACATTTTGTGGTCTGGTCTTATACAAACTCCTTTGAATAGAATATCCCCGCTCACATGTCTATACATGAATGATTAATATCAGATCATTTATAGTACTTTACAACAATTGTAACACCTACAAAATGGGCCATACTTGTAGTGTCACCAGGATAAGGTACCCAACCTTATCCATCTACTACAGACCATTTAGGTTATCACTTAAACATGATCCATCCGTATTTCTCTGCATAAATGTTTAAGTTACAAGATAACCTTGGATGTTAGTTTATTGTTTGTAGTTAATGAAACTAAAATATGAATAAAATATCATATATTTTATTAAATAGACATTAAGTTTGAATAAAATATCATATATTTTATTAAATGACTTTTTTCAATACATCTACAAACTATAGGACCCTACGAGATTTAGCACATCAACGCCAACAAGTTTAAGAAGGGAACATAAATATACTGACATCACATCCAAATGATAGGAATCTTAAGGATATGAAAGTATGTTAAAATAAGTCAACTTTTTACTTGTTTTGTTTGTAACCATTAAACTCACTTTATTTAACAGCTTTATTGCATATAAAAGGAATCAGGAGTGAGATGGAAAGGGTATGAGTTTATTTTGTAAAATCTCTACAAGAATTGAAAGAAATAAAGATGTTTAAACCTGCTTTCACTACAAAAAATAACCCTTATGATAGCCTTTAAGCATAGCATTTGGAAAAATAGGCTATGAAAAAGAGACAAAAGAACGGTTGTAATTTTTGGCTTAAAAAAATATTGCCCGTGCCTATTTTAGAAAAATTTTCTCCTTTCCCTCGCTACACTTCCCTTATTCCCCCTTCCTCCTTCCCCCTCCTCTTGTTCCCGTTCCTCTTTTTTCCTTTCCCCTTTCTACTCCCTTCCCCTCAAAGAATTTTTTCAACCTTTCTTCTTTTCCTTTCATTTTGTAATGGTTGTAGCCCTGTTGAGTGCCCTTATTACACTGACTAAGTTCTCTTATGCCACGAAATCGAGGTGGTCTACAACCTCCATGAGTATCACACTGAAGTTTATCTCTACCTCCGCCATCATATATGTCGTAAGACTTCAAATCTTTCTTGATTCTTTAGGTTTTCTCTCTCAATTTCTCTGATTCCTAAGCGTTTATCACAATTGAAATTTTGTGATTTCCCTAACTTATCTTATGACAAAGAAGTCGAACGAGTTGGGTTCCAAGGCCAATGAGCTCGAGGCTTCTCGAGCATCTTCTTTAAAGAAAATCGTCGTTAAGAGAAAAAAGTGAAATATGAGCAGAACATGTATTTCATGTTTGCTTCTTTACATTGCTTCCTGTTCCCAACTCCAGTGTTGTTATTGCTATAAGCTTTGAGGAAAGTAGTAGCAGAACTGAAGTTTGATGGGAGTGTACTTCGTATCCTATGGAACCAAATTGGTACTATCCAATCATCCTTTTCAGCTACGTTAATTTTAGATTGATTACATTATTTAATGGTTATTTTCTCATTGAAATTCACAAAACTAATTATGAAAATGAATATGTTTAGAACATATTATTGAGTGAGCTATAGAAATAACACATTCAATAACTTTTTTGTTATGAAATCAGCAATTAAAAAATTCAAAAAATAGAAAACGTAAAGGGAGATCGACACAAAAATTTACGTAGTTCACTAACGATGTGTTAGCTACGTCCACGGGGCAGAGAGAGAATAATATAATTAGAGAGAATATTTTTTGAATACACAAATGACGCATCTAGAGTAAGAGAGTTTATATAGTGCACTACTCTAAATCCTAGGACCATAATCGTAAATATCTACAAATAAATAAATATTTTAAATACAAATTCTAAATAGTTTATATAGCGAGACCCCCATACCCAAACTTCGATGTGCCAATAAAAAAATTCAAGGCATTCCAACAAATCTCCACCTTCACTTGAATTTTCTCCCAGATATCAGATGTACCAAATTCAACATAAATCAACATTGCCAGACGTACCCAAACTTCTCCCTCATGCCTCAAAGTGTTCCACAAATAGGGACCACTAACAATTCAAAACATCAACAAGTCCAAACAATGTTGGAACTTGCTTTGTGGAACCGGTTTGGTGAACATATCAACAGGGTTATCAATAGTGTCAATTTTCATCATTTTAACTTTCTGTTCACCTCTTAAGAAGTGATATCTTACATCGCTGAGCTTAGTTCTCTCATGATGAACTTTATCCTTGGCTAGGCATTGCACTCAAACTACAACAATATACAATAGCTTGGTCATGACGCAAACCAAGATCACCAACTAACCCCCTCAGCCATATTCCGTCTTTGGTAGCTTCTGTCAAGGCCATGTACTCTGACTCAGTAGTAGACAAAGTAACTGTATGCTGTAAGGTTGCTTAGAACCACCCAGAGTGAGCACATAGCCAGTCATAGACCTTTTACTGTCAACATCTCCAATATAGTCAGAATCAAAATAACCAATCACCAAGCACTTTGTGTCATTCCCATAAATGAGACCAACAACAGACGTATCTCTAACATAACGAGAAATCATTTTAATAGCTTGCCAATGTTCCTGCCCACGTTCACCCATGAACCTGTTTACAACACTAACAGCATAGGCAAGATCATGTCTAGTACAGACCATAGCGTACATCAAACTTCCCACTGTACTAGCATAAGGAACTCAAGACATGTAATCCTTCTCAGCTTTAGACTGTGGTGAAAGCACATATGACAAGCGAGCATTTGCAGCACTAGAAGTATCTATAGGCATAGCTGATGACATACCAAACCAGGACAATATTTCCTGAATATAGCCTTTCTGTGACAAGAAGAGCTTATGTTTATCTTTTCCCTATAAATCTCCATACCCAAATCCTTCATATCAAATTCAGCACTGAGAAGGTTCTTCAATTTTAGAATGTCAAACTTGGACTTTGCAACTGTAAACATATCATTACATATAAAAGTAGATAAATCATTGAACTATCATTAGGTTTGTTGTGATATACACAAAAATCATATGGATTTCTGTTATAGCCAACTCTAACCATATAGCTGTCAAATCGTTTGTACCACTACCTTGGAGATTGCTTTAGCCTATACAAAGATTTCTTCAACTTGCAAACATAATCTTCTTGACCTGGACACTGAACCCATCTGGCTGGGTAAATCTCTTCCTCCAACTCTCCATGTAAGAAAGTTGCTTCACAACTAGTTGCTCAAGTTCAAAATTCTAATGTGCTACTATAGCAAACAACACCCTGATAGAACTATGCCTAACCACTGGTGAGAAGATCTCATTATAATCAACTCCTCCCTTCTGTATGAACCCTTTAACAACAACTCAAGTTTTGTATTTAATGCCCTTTGAAGGTGATATTCCCTCTTTTTTCTTGAAGACCCATTTACAAGTCACAATTTTTCTCTCCTTAGGTCGTTTAACTAATTCTCAAGTCTTATTTTTGTCAAGAGATTCCATCTCATCCCCTATAGAAGCAAGCCATTGAGCAAACTCACTACATGACACAACTTCTTTATAGGTGGATGGCTCATGAGGATCCACCTCTTCAGCAACCTGCGGTACAAAAGTAACCATATCTTCAAAACCATACCTCACATGAGGTCCAACACCGACTCTTCTAGCTTTGTCACGAGCTATAACTTGGTTGATCTACTTGTGACCTAGAATTCTCAGGCAAAACAACTTTTGATGTTTCAAGTTCTTGTTGCACATCAGTTTCTGTAGTAATGTGTTGATCTTCTCCACATTGATGTTGTATTCACAACTGAATTGAATTGCATCTTCATCTTTTTATCAACAATACGACTTTATCCCACATCAGTAGACGTCATAAAAAGCTTCACAGTTGAGTTAAACATAAAATTTTCATCAAATATCACATTCCTACTAAGTATAACTCTATTCTCAAAAGGTGACCAGACTCTATATCCTTTAACTTCGTCTCTAAAACCCAAAAATACCCTTTTTAGCCCTCAGTTCTAATTTACCCTTGTTAACATGATAGTAGACAGTACAACAAAAAACTCTTAATAAAAAATAATCTAAGGCTTACCAGACCATACCTCGTAAGGTATTTTATAATCAATAGTCGTGTAAGGTTAACAATTGATCAGTTAACATGTTGTATTTACTGTGTCTGCCCAAAACCTTTTAGCCAACCTTTCATTAGAAAGCATGTATCTTACTTTCTCCAACAACGTCTGATTCATACGTTCTGCAACTCTATTTTGTTATGGAGTATCCCTGACAGTGTAATGACGAAAAATCCCCCTAGCTTTATAGAACTCATTAAATTTAGATCCATAGAATTCCAAATCATTATCAGTTTGTAGCCTTTTAATATTTTTCCCATTTTGATTTTCAATCAATATCTTCCACTGCTTGAATTTTTTGAAGGCTTCACTTTTATGTTTCATCATAAAAACCCAAGTCATTCTTAAGTAATCATCAATTATAGAAATAAAATACATGATGTCTCCAATAGATTCAACTATGGAAGGTCCCTAACAGTCTGAATGAATATAATCAAGTGTTCCTTTTGTACGATGAACACCTTCTGGAAACTTGTTGCAATGAAGCTTCCCAAATACACAATGTTCACAGAATTCAAAATCATGCACCTTCTGTCCATATAAAAGATCCCTTTTTGACAGAATTTGCATCCCTTTTTCACTCATATTGCCAAGTCTCAAGTGCCGTAACTTAGTCAAATCATCCTTGTGAATGGCAGACGATGCAACACATCATAACCTGTTATTGTGGAACGTGATAAGAAATATAGTGTTCTACGTTTTATGCCTTTCAAAACTCCTTTAGAACCCTTGTAGACATACATTACTCCACCTTTACCTTTAAAAATATAACCCTTACTATCAAGTACACTAAAGGATATCAAAATCTTCGTCATTAATGGAACATGCCTAACCTTATTCAAAATCTTCGTCGAAAGCCTCATACGACGGGGGCAAAGACGTCAACAAAATTAGGGCATCATCATCATCATTAACCTGAACCTCTATGTTACAAAGATCTAATAATATTTTATTTAATTGATCAAGATGATCTCGTAAAGATGTACTTTCTGCATACGTAGATGATACAGATGTTTCTTCATAAACAACTTCTTAGTTAAAGATTTCGTCCTTTAATGACTTTCCATCTTCAACCAAAGACTTGCAGTAGTTTTTTCATCAGCGACCCCGATGATGACGTCATCAGCCAAACATAGCATGATTGTCGAATGAACCTTCTCCTCAAGAGTCTGCCATTTTTCGTCATCCACGCCAACCATCTTTGACTTATCAGTCAGTGATGCCCACAGCCTTTGTTGCTTTAGTAGGAATCGCATCTTGATTTGCCATAAACCGAAATTGTTCCTCATAGTAAATTTGTCGATCTTTATGGTTAGGTCAAACATCTTCAATTGTCGAATAAATGCGGAATTTCAAAAAAACCTAATGAGCATCTGATACCAGTTTGTTATGAAATATATAATTAAAGAATACAAAAAATGGAAAATGTAAAGGGAGATGGACACAAAAATTTACGTGGTTCACTGACTATGTGTTAGCTATGTCGATGGGGCAAAGGGAGAATAGTATTATTAGAGAGAATGTTTTCTGAATACACAAACGTCGCCTCTAGGGTTAAAGAGTTTAGATAGCGCACTACTCTAAATCATAGGGACATAATCGTAAATAACTACAAATATAAATAAATATGTTAGGTTGTTTGAGACCCCCGTACTTGGTTGTTCGAAGCACCAACAAATAAATTCAAGGCATTCCAACCTTTTTTGGGTTTCTTTTTCTTTCTAGGAATGGTACTCCAAGGAAATATTTATTTGTACCTCTTGCAACAGCACAATTGATGTTTTTCTCCTCACATTCCTCCCACTTCCATTGAAGGTCTTGAATGCATTTTCTGTTTTTTTTTTTTTTTTTTTTTTATAATGATGTTAATAGGCAGTTAGACTAGATTCTGTGAGTTTGTGAGATCTCTTTCTATGTTTTATGTGTTTGTTAAAGATGCTGTCATATTATGATTGTGAAGAGAATGGCGTCGGCAACAATGCAAGACAATATGGAAGAATTTGCAAACAGTACGTAGTCTCAACTCAGTGTCTTCAGGTTGTACATTTCAACTAAGTTGCCCTGAATCTGATGTTTTTAGTTGCAATTTTCTCTTATTCTTCTAACATCAAAGATCGAGATAATAATGAGATAAGAAAGCCTTTTGATTGTCAGCTATAGGATTTATGTCTACTAATCATAGGTTGTTGGAAAATGCATAATCTGACCACTAGAAACATTCATAGATTTTCTAAATCATTATTGTTCATTGATCTAAGTTCAATGCCCTAATTTTTATGTTAAGTTTGTTCTTTTCACATATTTACCCTTGGAGTGGAGTAAAGGGTAATGCAATACTTGAAATTAGGTCGTATTCTCATTATTCTATAGAGTTGAATGATATCTTTTAGTATTATTTGGTTAAAGAATTATTATTTACTTCAGATATTCCACTCATGCTCTTGACACAGATACAAAAAAGTGGTAATGGTAGTATTTTGTTACTTTAATTGAATTGAAACGATGAGAACTTTAATTATACATAATATTTTGATTGGAAACTAACGTGGTTGGTAGCATCAACTATTTAAAAAAATATTGGTGTCAAGAATTGCATTTTAATGTGTGTCTTTAATCTTACATGGCATGCCAACAACTAACCCACAAGAATTGCTTTATGCTATATGTTTGCCAATCTTATTTTGAGTTCTTGATTTGTATGCTTACTTTCTAGGAAAACATGTGGTACCGATATGCTTCTTTTGCCAAAAGAAGGTTGAGTTTCTTCTCAAAAGTGGTAAAAAAGAAAAAAGAAACAAGATTGGAAACATTGGATAGACGAAAACAGTTAAACAGTTAAAATGAGTTTTTTAGACATTGGTTCATCTAGCGAGCAATAATATGAATTTGGTTGATGTTCTGTACCAAGTTTATGGATTGGTTGGTGTTTGCTATTTTTAGCCATGCAACTTCTACCTTACACAATATTTAGAATGATGGTTATTCATGTTAGGGACATAACCACTTGATGAGTTTAAATAATATTATTCTTACTTAGATTTATTTTCCCTTTTGAGTTTTATTTCTTGGTTTGGAATTTCATTTATTTTAGTGTGTTATCTAGACCTTAGAATCCCATGCTTTAGACTCTTTTCCTCTCTACTCTCTTTAAAGTAGGTTCCATTTACTTAGATGCAATATGTTAGTGACTACATTGGTGTTGTGTTTCTTTTTTTTTCTTTTGTGATAATAGAGCAATGTCAAAGTTGGCGTCCATACAAAATTGGACGACGTTTTTCTGACCTACTAATTGGAAAGGTTTTGATGAGTAACAAATTTTCTCTAACAAAAAATTGAGTGAAATATGAGATGGATTAGATGGTTTTTGATCTTTTTGAACAGTTCAATTCAATAAATGTTTAGCTTGCAACTTTGATGGGTGAAGGAATTCATAATTTTTTTTATATAATATATTGTAAATGTTTTTATAGATTGATGGAATGAGGCTTTGCATATGGACATATAAAAAAAAATCTTATAATAGTGGCATACAAATGACATATAAAAATCATAATAGCTTAAAAAAAATGCTATTATAAAGTTATATTAGATTTAATAAGTAATGCTATAATATATTTTCGTAGCAAGGTAAATATGCTTTGTTTTGGGTTCTTCATAACATTCAACATATACTATAACTTTTTTCATTAGCTATCGTATTTGTTATTTCTTGTGGTGTTTGCACATTGGTTGATGGCTTCTTGCTGAACCACATAACTTTGTGTTCTTTTCTTTCCATATACTTCTTGTTTTTGTTTTGCATCATCTTCTACTTCAATCCAATCAACCATCTTTTTCTCCTTATTCATACATTTGATAGAGTAGGAGATCTTTGTTTTTGTTTGGGCATTTGACATTTTAAAGCCTAATAATTGGTATTAGAGCCATCAACAAAATAAGATTAAGATTATTTGAAGAGCAAAAAAACATAGAATTGCATTCTTGAAAACAAAGAATGACTACTGCAAGATTTGAAATAGAGAAATTTGATGGGAGAAGTAATTTTGAGGTGTGAAAATCGAACATGAAAGTTTTTCTTGGACAGCAGAATGTCTTTAACAATTACAAACCCTTAAAGTTTCCAACCACTCTACCTAATGTGGAAAAGGAGACTACGGAATTCAGCATATGAAGCCATAGTTTTGAATGTCTTAAGATTGTTTTAAGGCAGATTGTAAATCAAAAAACAACCTATGAACTATGGAATAAATTAAATGAGATTTATCTCAACAAAGATCTTCCAAGTAAAGTTTTTTTTTAAGGAAAAGTCTATTCACCAATTGAATAGATGCTGCAAAAATCTTTAACAGAAAATCTAAATAATTTTAAAAGGTTTTCCTCATAATTTAAGTCAATGAGAGATAACATAGGTGAAAATAATGAATCATTCTTTTAAACTCAATGCCAGAATCTTTTAAGGGTGGCTATGAAGTATTGAAGATGTTGATGCTAAAAATTGCACCAATGATGAATTTATATTTTCTCGAGGAAGAGTAGCCCATTATTTTGCAAAATAAACAATTTTGGACACCAGTTTGGTGTTATCCCACATCTATCCCGACACTCAAGTTAGAACTAGGTTTGAAAATGATTCAAGTTATAGAAAATAAGCCTGAGTTTTTAGCATACCTCTATTCGATCACAACTCAAAGATTATATAGGTCGACCTCTTAGTAACTGAAGCTTGAATGACCTTTACTCTTTAGTGCCACTTCCGAGCTTCTCTTCAATCGTTAACAATTCGAGCCATCATTGCTAGAGTCCCTACATGTCTCAGTCATTCATGTGCTGACATTTGGATGAACTTTTGGTATTTGATTATCCATTGATTAATGAGTCATTAAACTTATTATTTTATTATAACTCTTTATTATAAATTGATAGTTTAATCACATAAAACGGAAATGGACATTTATTAGTCTCCAAATCAATTATCTTAAAATGGGTTTTACTAGCACAAATATATGGGTCATGCATGGTTCATGCATGTCTAAGCTATACCAAAACTCTCTCACAATACACTCAAATATGGTCTTCATATGCCCAAGCCATGCAAAATTCCGTACACACACATATATATATATATATATCTTGCACGGAAAGATCCATCAAAACTTCCTTCGTGCATGGCCAAAAAGGCCATGCAATCTCCCTCCCTCAATTGAGCTTAAGCCCAATTGAGGCTTCACTCAAATATGGGGTCGGAAAATTGTCGACTCCTATTTCCTTTTTCTTTTATATATATGTGTGCATGAATTTCATCATTGAAATCATGTGGTAAGAAATAAATGCATGAATTTCGTCATTGAAATCATAATTGATACGAGAAAGAATGCGGTGATTAAATAAAGTAATCAAAATTCAATGATGGCGTCAAACTAAAGAGGATGCGATAGTAGAATTTAGCAATATTAAAATGAAATGCGAGAAGTGCAAAATTGAAGTAAAATGAATCAAGGAAAGACACAACCCCCAAATTTGCTCTATTGCCCGCATCATCTTTGATCGCATCATTTCTTGCAGTAGGCTGATTCCTCGATTGCGATGGGCTGATTCCTCGATTACGATGGGCTGATCGAACTGGTCGCATGTTTGAGGTTATCGTGTAGTGCCATAGCAATCGTTCACTACGATCATTGCTAAATATCAAGAGGGTAAAAAATATGAACGAAAGAGTTGGTAGTTTTAAAGAGTAGTGGTTATACAAAAAGTAAGATAAATTCATAAAAGAAAAATATCAAAAGGATACTGAAAACAAGATTCGTCCCTGATGAGTTTGTGTTGCTTATCAATGCAGGGACTACACTTTTCTTTTTCATTCCGGATTTCTCAGTCCATGGAGGTCTTTGCACGATGAAAGTCTCTTCCATGATATATCTTGACTCTTTGTCCATTGACCTTAAATGAGTTGGTCCTTTCTTCATTTGTTAATTCGACTGCACCGTGCGTGAATACTTCTTTAATCATAAATGGTCCGCACCAGCATGATTTCAATTTTTCCAGAAAGAGTCGTAGCCTAGAGTTGAATAACAAGACCTTTTGACCAACCTGGAGCTTCTTTTCACACAGTCGTTTTTCATGCCAACACTTTGTACGTTCTTTGTAGATCTTGGCATTTTCATATGATTGAAGTCTCCATTCGTCTAGCTCGAGCAACTGAAGTTTTCTCTCCTCCCCTACAGTCTTCAAATCAAAGTTAAGCTTCTTCGTTGCCCACAGCGCCTTATGCTATAATTCCAACGGTAAATGACATGTCTTCTCAAACACCAACGCATACGGGGACATGCCTATAGGTGTTAAATAGGCAGTCCTATATGCCTAAAAGGCATCGTCAAGTTTCTGGCCCAGTCATTTCGTGAGGGACTCACCACCTTTTCTAGAATCCGCTCGATTTCCCTATTAGACACCTCGGCTTGGCCATTAGTCTGGGGGTGATATGCGGTGGCAACCTTTTGATGGACATTGTACTTGAACAGCAGTTTGTTAATGATGCCATTGACAAAGTGGGAGCCTTCATCACTTATTATGGCACGTGGGGTGCCAAAACGAGTGAAGATGGCTCTCCACAAGAAATCTGGAGACTGTCGCCACATCGCTTGCGACCATTTGATGGTGACATAATCGACGACTAACATAATGTACTTGTTGACCATTTGATGGTGGAAATGGTCCCATGAAGTCTATGCCCCACACGTCGAAGAGTTTCAATTCTAATATAATATTCATCGGCATCTCATTCTTCCATGAAATGTTTCCGCGTGGTTGGCACTTGTCGCATTTTATAGAATAGTCTCGTGCATCCTTAAATAGAGTCAGCCAAATACCCACTTTGTAACACTTTTGCTGCTGTGCGTTGACCTCCGAAATGTCCGCCATAGGGTGAATCATGGCATTGATAAAGTATGCACTAAAAAGCAAGTCTCTGGCAACAAAAGTCGCAAGATCTGGTCTGACCCCCTCTTGTAAATATGTGGCTCATCCATAGTAGGATTTCATTTCATGCATAAGCCACCTCTTTGGTGGGCTGTGTAATTTTTTGGAAACTGCTCGCAAACCAAGAAATTGATAACATCTACATACCATGGTTATTCTTCAATTTGAACAACTGCTCGTCTGGAAAGGATAAGTTCACCTCGACTGAATGTGGTCTACTTCAAATTCTCTAATCTCGACAAGTGGTCAAGAACTTGGTTCTCCATTCCCTTGCGGTCAAATCATTCCATGTTGAATCTTTGGAGGAGGAGAACCCATCAGATTAGCCTCAGCTTTGCATCTTTTTTGGTTATTAAATATTTGATTGTCGAGTGGTCGGTGTGAACTATAACTTTGGATCCCAATAAGTAAGATCTAAAATTTTTAAGCCACAAGATTACGCCCAAGAAGTCCTTCTCTGTGGTAGTGTAGTTGCTTGGTGGAGTTCAATGTTCTACTCGCATATGAGATAAGGTGTAACATTGTGTTTTCCTTCTGTGCTAACACTGCCCCCATCGCATAACGCTAGCATCGCACATTAGCTCGAATGGCTTTGTCCAGTCGGGTGCGATCAAAATAGGCGCGGTATTAATGCATTCTTCAGTACCTTGAATGCATTGAGGAACTGTGAATCAAAGTCAAAAGGTTTTGTCAGCCTCTAGCAACTCACTCAACGGTTGAGCTATCTTAGAGAAATCCTTCATAAATCGACGTATAATCCTGCATGTCCCAAGAAACTCCTTATAGCCTTCACATTTGCTGGAGGTGGAAGTTTTTCAATGCCCTCAATTTTTGCTTTATACACCTCTAGCCTCTCTTTGGAAACCTTGTGCCCGAGCACAATTCCTTCATTAAACATGAAATGGCATTTCTCTCAATTCAGCACAGATTTGTCTCTTCGCATCTTTTTAGTATCTTCTCCAAATTTTTTAGATAGACTTTGTAAGTTTGCCCCTAAACTGAGAAATCATCCATAAAGATTTCTACTGAATCTTTGAGATATTCAGAGAAGATTACCATCATGCACCTCTGAAACGTGCTTGGTGCATTACATAATCCAAATGGCATGCGGCGAAAAGCAAACGTTTCGTATGGGCAGGTGAATGTGGTCTTTTCTTGGCCTTCAGGTGCGATCATTATCTAGTTGTAGCGCACATATCTATCAAGAAAACAGAAGTAGTCATTTCCTACTAGTCGGTCTAGTATTTGATCAATATATGGCAAAGGGAAATGGTCCTTCTTCGTCGCCGCATTAAGCTTCCGGTAGTCCATACAAATTCGCCAGCCAGTGATGGTCCTCATTAGTATTAACTTATTGTTTGCGTTCGGGACTACCGTCATTCCTCCCTTCTTGGGCACGCATTGCACGGGGCTGAACCACGTGTTATCGGCGATTGGGTATATGATATTGGTGTCCAACCATTTAATGATCTCCTTTTTTACAACCTCCTTCGTCGCAGGGTTCAGTCTACGTTGAGGTTCGATAGACCTTTTCTGGTTTTCTTCGAGACAAATTCTATGCATGTAGTATATTGGGCTAATTCCTTTTCTATTTGCTACTGTCCACCCGATTGCTTTTATGTACTTCTTCAGGATGCTGAGCAATGCATTTTCTTGTTCTTCTGGTAGCGCAGAGGATATTATTACCAGCAAGGTTTCATTTTGCCCAAGGAAAACATACTTAAGAGGACTTAGCAGAGTTTTCAGCTCCAAGGTAGGTGGTTGTTCTAAGGAAGGTTTATGTATTTTTCTCTCTTCATTCAAATAGAATTTTTCTTCATTGTTGATTGTCTCCGTGATCACATGGCAAGTTTCTACGGATACAGTTGCATCCTCTATTTCATCTTCTTCTTTAGACTCCGACTCTTTATCGCAACTATTTTCATTGTCAGATTCTGATACATCTTCATCTTCTGGATACTTCATCGCCCTTATGATAAACCTGAGCTTCTTCCCATTTATATTCATCGTGATCTCTCCTTTGTGCACATCAATTTGAGCACAACCAGTAGATAAACATGGTCATCTCAATATGATAGGCACATCTTTGTCCGCCTCATTATCTAGAATGATGAAGCCCGCAGGTAGAATGAATTTATCAATTGTGACCAAAACATCCTTCAACTTTCCCTCAGGGTGTACTAAGGACCTGTTCGCTAGCTGGAGAGTCATTGTCGTGGGCTTCAACTACCCCACATTCAACTGTTTGAAGATTGAAAGGGGCATTAAATTTATGCTGGCCTCAAGATCGCATAGCGCTTGACCGATGTAGATCCCGCCAATTGAGCAGGGTATCGTAAAACTTCCTAGACGCATCTTCGGTGGGATTATAATATTTAATTTTTGCGTTAATGTCACTATAGCGAACTTTCCTATGCTTCTTTTCTTTGACACCATATCCTTCAAAAACTTGGCATATTTCGGCATTTATTCTATCACTTCTGTAAATGGAATGTTGATGGGTAGCTGTTTTAACATTTCCATGAAGGATGATATTGAACTTCATCATTTTGCTTCTTCTTCAGTCTTTGTGGGAATGGTGGTAGCTGTACCTTCACTGTTCCATGTTCTAGAGGCTTAAAGTTGGACGCAACTTCTAGTTCCATCATCTCAGGCTCTTCCGATTCATCTTGCGTCAACGGTTTCTTTGATTCCATCGCATTTAGATTGGTCCTGCTAGGATCCTTCTTTTCTTCCACTATCATCTTTCCACTTCGCAAGGTGACTGATTGGCAGTGCTCTTTCCCTGTGTTCCCCGGGTTGCGAGGGAGCTCAGTTGAGCTTGGCAAGGTCCCCTGCGATCTATTTTTCAGGTCTCTCGCAATCTGTCCTATTTGGATTTCTAGATTGCAGATGAAAGTTGCCTGGTTTTGGAGGACTGTCTCATTCTTTTCAATGAATTGTTTTAATAAGTTCTCTAGAGAGAATGATGGCGTTGCTTGCAAGTTGCTGACTTGTTGTTGTTGTTGACCGTTAGTTCGTTGGAAAAATCCTGGCGGTCCTTCTTTTTGCACCATAGGTTGATATCCTTGTTGTTGGTTATTTTTCCAAGCAAAATTAGGGTGGTTTCTCCACCCAGGGTTGTATGGATTTGAGAAAGTGTTGTTCTTTACAAAATAGATTGACTGCGGGTTCCGTGGGTTGTCATAAATCGAATGCGATTCTCCACATGTAGCACAACTCGTGCTTGTCTGTTCCATTTCGTTGACTTATCCACTTTGTGTTCCATGGTTGTTGATTGCGATGCCCTGTAATAAATTAATCATCGCATTCATTTGATTTTGCAACAATGTGATGGCACCGTTATTTGCATTACCTTATCTTGGTTTTATTTGTTGATCGCTATCCTATAATCTTCATGATTTTTCGATATGCGATCAAGGATATTCTTAGTCTCATCATACGTTTGATCCAACAAATCACCTGCTACTGCCGCATTGGCAACTGTCTGCGATGCAGAATTTAATCCATGATAAAATATTTCCATCTGAAGACAGTTTGATAATCCGTTGTGCAGACTCGCACTAATCTCTTAAACCTCGCCCACGCATCGCTGAGCGATTCATCTTCTTCTTGTTCAAAATTTGTGATTAACTTCCTCCTTCTGGCATTCTCAGTAGGAGGGAAATACTTCTTCATGAACTTCTCGACAACCTGCTCCTACGATGTTATCTCCCCTGGTTCGAGGGAATATGCCCATTTCCTTGCATGATCACATAACGAAAATGGAAATAGCGTGTCGAACTTCTTCAGCGGAGATATTCGAGAATAGAAAAGTGTTACAAATTTCAATAAAACTCCGGAGATGGGCATGCGGATCTTCGCCACGCCTTCCACCAAACTGTCCGGCTATCTAGATCATCTGTAACATAACCGACTTCATCTCAAACATTTATCCATCCAAAACTGGCTTCATGATTCCTGGGGAGAAATCATACAGGTTAGGTGACGCATAGTCCCAGATGTGTCTATTGCTGTCTCTTATACACATCTAGATGTGTATAAGAGACAGGGTTAGGTGACGCATAGTCCCTGATGAGTCTATTGCCTTCATTCGCCAGGAGGATAGGTTTTGCCATAATATTGTTTGCATTTGCGGCTCTTTCTTCTGGTTGTTCCGCCATTCTGGGAGTTCTTTCTTATTGTTGCTAGCGGTTGTTTCTCTGTCTTCTACAGAAGGTTCTTTCGATCTCTGGGTCATAATTGGGCTCAGGAATGTGTCCTTCGCTCATGCAACGCCTGCTTCTTCCCTTACTGAAGGAATGGCAATGCACAGAGGTCGAAAGCTGCAAAGAAAATCAAAGATGTTTACTGTTAGCGCAATATATACTGCTGTAGTCCCCGGTGACGACGCAAAAAATTTGATGTGTGAAATTAGTGATGCATTATGGTGTGAGTTGTGGTGATGTGGGATATACAGTGATCATGGAAGTTTTCCTAACAAGACCCAAGTATAAGCCTTATTAGGTTTCCTAGTGAGTCTAGGGTCGAACACAGGGACTACTAAGTAAGTATGTGACAGCCACTTTGATTCTCTTACAGTAGCAAAAACAAATGAGTTGGATAGTATTTTGATTAAGATTTTTCCTATGCGATGGAGTTGAACGAAAAGTTGATGAAATCGAGAGTTACAATGAGTATGCGATGAAGAGGTTGAGAAGGGGTTTAGCTAGCAATTCCTAAGATTATGCATAGGCTATGCGATCATGCTACACACAAATAACAGCACGTCATCTCTCAAAGCATAATGCCATAACTCCTATTTCTAGGACGCAGGCGATGTATACGAAAAAGTCGATAGGACTTATGTCTAAGCCTTTATTCTTGTCTATGCAATGATGAATGATACACACATAAAACAAGGTGACCGCATACAATCATGCCTATTTCTAGGGTGCATGCAATGTATTAATAGTAATAGAACTTATGTCTAAGTTTCTATTTCTTGCATATGCGATTCTAATTTGGCTCTCTTAAGCCTAGATTCTAATTTGACTCTCTCAAGTCTAGATTCTATCTTTAGACTACTCGCTCAAGTATCTCTAAAGGGTGAATGGCGGATACATAAGACAAGATGATCGCATAAAATGTAAATCTTAAGTCATGCTAGCTAAGTACTTCTCAATCCATTCAGAAATTTAGCTACTCATATGAAATATGGAGAGATTGAACATAGATTGAAATGAGATTTTCATTTTCTATAAATAAAGTACTGAATACAGAATAGCAAGTGGAATTTAGAGATAAGAAGCCCGGTATGCAATGTCTTGCTTCCCGTGGCCTTTTACACTATTCTTTTTCACTCAAACTCTGTTATAGATGTATATTCTTGATCCCGCAAGTGTTGGTCCTCTCTCATTTATAACGCTTTCTGATAGTCTCTCGATCTGTCCGAGAATGATCTCTCGGCTTCCTCGTCTCCTTGTTCTTCTCCATTTTCTAAGTATATGTACGAGTATGTGTGTGAACGGACTATTAACTCTATAACTTTTTAACTTGTTCCTTCTTTAACAATGTTGGCCTTCGGTATTTATAGAGTTCAAGGTGAAGCAGCCTTTCTTGCTAATGATTACAATGATGGGCGGTCATTGTAAAATCCGAACCCTAATTACTTTAAGTAAGAGTAGGTAATATGGTGTCTTCTAATGAGTTAAATGAAGCCATGTTTTAGGAGGGATAGAGAATGGAAGCAAGAAGAAATAAACTTTCTTTGATGATGAGAGTTCCATTAGTAAATGAACTATTTGAGGTATTTTGCTAAGAATTCTAAGTAGTTAACCGGGAATTATGTCCTTTTAGGCCAAGAAGAGCTAGGAGAGGCGTATAACCCGTTAAGAGGCCAACAGGCTGTGAGTGACTATGTGATGATTTAGTGTTTTAATGATTTAAAAATCATGATTTCTTTGAAGTTATTTCTCATGCTAAGTGTTTATATGAAGTGCCAAGCAACCTGTGTTAAAGCTATTTCTCATGCTAAGTAAAGCATGTTTTCCATGGAAATTGACACGATTTAAATATGTTATCTTGTCCATATACTTTCAGCATGTTTTAGTAACTCCGTTTTCATGATGAACTAGTATGATGATTTGAGCACTAAGCCTTAGTGTTCAACTAAATGTTTGTGACTAGTAATATGACGGATATTGAAAAACAATGAGAAAGTATCCTAGCTAAGTAACTAATGTATGATGGTATTGATGTACTATGCTTTAAATACCTAAGGTTGTACATATGTTGGTATTTCTAAACATAATGAAAAGGGATACTGAAGGTAGGGAAGGTATTCTAAAGAGTTTCTATGCTATATTTGAAAACTATTCTTTTAATGCTCTTCGAGAACTTGATAGCTTAAGTGAGCCGAATACTGAAGGTAAGGAAGGTATCTGAATAAATGTACCTAAGGTGTTGATGGTACATAGAAAACACCACGTGCACGTTGGTAATACGACATCGAGGGATTGAGCAAAAGGGTTCTCCCCGACTAAGGTTGACGTTGAGGGATTGAGTAAAAGGGTTCTCCCCGACTAAGGTTGACGTTGAGGGTTAGATCTAGTAGTTCACTCTTAACTAAAGATAAAGGTAGGTTGAAGTATGGATCTCCTAGGCTATATACCGGCAAAGGGAGGCAGAAGTATGGGTCTCTTGGCTGGTAACAGACGTTGGGAGCTAGAGTGGTGTATGCTCGTTCTCAACTAAGGAATAATGACATTTAATGGTGGTTTTAAAGGTTTTGTGTACACGTTTGCTTGGTGTATTTTAGTTCCAAAATTATGTTTTCGAGCTTTCAGTTTAAGCATGAGATTTATGTTTTTATTAAGTCACTCACTGGGCTTCTAGCTCATGTTTTCAAATGTTTTCCTTTTCAGGTAGCGGTCAGATTCCTTAAGGTTGATCTTGCTATTGCTTGCCACTGAAAAGCCCGGCTTGTTCAGAAGAACTCAGATGTATAGCTTGTTTATGTACATATGTTTTGAAGGGACTAGGGCTTTGTTAGAAATGTTTGGGTCATTTGTGAATATGTTGTTCATAGATGTTATGTCATGTCTGTATGCATGTGTTTATGAATCTTCGTAGAACTTTAAGGGAGGCTTGCTGTATGCGTATACTACTAATATGTTAAACAGGTTGGTAGTTAAGATTAGAAGTTTTTGGAGGTGGGTACTGGCAGTAGGGTTAGTAACTACCACGGTTATATCCTCATTCAGATTAGAAGGGTAATCTTGGAGGGGGTGTGACAGTCATTAATTCCCCTACTTTGATGCATCGATTGATGGTCACTAGAAATTGAATATACTTACTACAGTATGGCTTTAACGGCTTGTCAACTAAAATCGGATTCGACCGTTATCAGCTTTCCATCCCATCGTGATTTATTGTGTTGTCACCTTGATGCGCAGTCTTTATACGACCACCTTTTTAAGAAACTTCTCACGATCGCATGCGATCGCATGACTTGCGCCATCATATTTTTCCTGTACAAAATAAGTAATTAACTGCTTTTATGTGATGGGTGCATGGATCGCAATTTCTTTCAGTTTAATGCTTTTGGACATGATATTGCTTATTTTATCGTTGCATTCTCTCATTGTTTTACTTATTTGAGCTGGAATAACTTGTATTTCTAATCGTTATCAGATAGAAGCTATGAATGAGGAAATGCATTTATTAAAAGTGAATGACATTTGATCTTTAGTTCCTCTGCCTAAGGGTTATAAAGCAGTTGCCTCTAAATGGATTTTCAAACTTAACGAAGGTGCATCCTGTGATAAAAAAAAACCTAGGTATAAGGCAAGGTTGGTTGCAAAGAGGTTTACTCAAAGGGAAGGAATAGACTACTCAAAGATTTTCTCTTCAATTGTCAAAAAGACCTTCAGAAGACTTCTCTTATCCTTGGTTGCTCAAAATAACTTAGAATTGTACCAACTACATGTGAAAACTGCCTTCCTTCATGGACATCTAGAAGAGACAATATATATGACGCAACCTAAGGAATTTGAAATTAAAGGAAAGGAAAATCTCTATTGCTTACTCAACATGTCAATCTATGGGTTAAAACAATCACTTAGGTGCCGATATAGAAGGTTCAATGACTATATTTCTAGCATTGGATTCAAAAGAAGTTCATTTGACATATGTGTTTATGTAAATACAAGTTCCTATAAAGACAAAGTTTACCTACTTATATATGTGGATGATATGTTACTGGTAGATAGGTCTAAGGAAGATCTAACTCGTGTTGAAAACCTCTTAACAATGGAGTTTGATATGAAGAACTTGGGAGAAGTAAGCAAGGTCCTAGGAATTGAAATCCTAAGGAAGAGAGAGGAGTCGGTTCTAAGCATCAATCAGTCTAACTATTGTGAGAATATCCTAAAAAGGTTCAATATGAGTGATGCTAAAGCTATCCTCAACCAATTCTCCTAAAGATTCTGACCAAGAATATAAAAAACATATGTCAATCATACCCTATAGTCAGGCAGTCAGAATCCTAATGTACTTAATGATTTCTACCAGACCTGACCTCTCATATTCAGCTGGCCTTGTTAGTAGATATATGTCTAACCCAGTTAAGAGACACTGGAAGGTTACTAAATGGATCCTAAGATACTTGGTTTGCTCTAAAAACTCAAGACTAGTCTACCAAAAATCAGCTGAACCAAACTTAGAACTATATGGATATGTGGATGTTGATTGTGCTGGTGATCTGGACAAAAGGAGGTCCCTAACAGGTTGCCTATTCCTTTATGGTCCTAATCTAATCAGCTAGAAAGCAACACTACAACCTATAGTAGCCTTATCTACAATAGAAGCTGAATATATGGCTTTAACCGAAGCAATTAAAAAGGCATTGTGGCTTAAGGGATTGTCGAAAGACTTTGGAATAGATCAAACAATGGTAAAAGTCTACTGTGACAACCAAAGTGTTATCCATTTATCCCAAAATCCACAATATCACAGTAGAACTAAACACATTGATCTAAAGTATCATTTCATCTAGACAAAGTTAAGACAGGGGAAATAGAAATCTTAAAGCTTCACACATCAGAGAATATAGTTGACATGTTGAAAAAATCAGTTTTAAATCTTAAATTCGTCAAATGTCTAGAATAGGTTGATTTCGAACTTCTAAACACAGTGTAGACAGAATGGTCAGAATCAGGAAGATTAGAAGATTGCACGGCATTAGAGTCAAGGAGGAGAATTTGAAGAAATAGTGACTCAAATACCTTAGCTAGTTTAGTTTATAACTAACTTTATCTTGTAACGGTCTGTTGGTATATGTTATAAATATTACTGATCAGAAAACAAATTAGAGTAGTTCATAATTTATATTTTTCTATAAACAAAAAAAAGTTGTACGCAATCTTCAAAGTGAAAAAGAACGTGAATCTTCTCGTGGATGTAGGCAACTTGGTCGAACCACATAATCCTGTGTGTTTCTTCTTCTTCTTCTCTTTATATTCTTTTTTCGATCGACATCAATATTTCTACAAATCGCGTGAATACAATATTGTTATCAAATTGTATATATTCCAGAGTATCGAGTTGAATCGTGCATCGATTTCTTCCATCGAGTAGCATCGAGTCAGTCTTTTTTGCCTTCGAGTTGCATTGAGTAAATATCAAGACTAATCGAGTAGGGTCGAGTATAAATTAGGCCTCATCACGTTCCATCGAGCAGGAAATTCACATCAAGTATCGAGTAGAAACATATTGAGCATCAAGTATCTAACATCAAGGATTTGACAAAGCCTTTCTTAGTTATTTCTTCATCATCTCAGTATTGATCTTGAGTAATTGGGCCTAGAGAAGATTGAATAACCCAACAAGTTTTTATAGGTTTCAGAAACCTAGGAGGTAGAGTTGAGCGTTATGAGCCATTTAAGGTTAATGTGGACCAATTAGAAGCTAAAAAGAGCATACGGGCTTTAAAGAAGTAAAAATGAAGAAAATTCACCTAAAGACGCAATGCACAGCGCCACGGCACCGACATCCGACGCTTTTTCTAGTAGGCACCACATTTCGTGTTGACTCGTGTCGCGACAAACATGCGTACAAGAAGAAGCGCCACTACACTAGCTTACCAGCGCTGTTGCGCTGCTAAGTTTCTGTAAATACAAATTTCATTTTTTTTAGGTTAAGAAGGAGGAGAGTTAGGTCGTTATCGAAGCTCTGAGCTCAGTTTTGGTCATTCTTGGCAAACACCCATGAGATTTCCTTGTATTTTAACACTTATTTATATATTTCGGTATCATGATTTGGATTTAATGAACGGTTGAAGGCCCAAGCATCAATTTTGAGAATTGTTGGGAATTTTTTATAGATCTATGAGATTTTGATGTTTTTTTTTTTTGGTTTCTCTACTTCTTTTTGTTTTCCTTTCCTCGTTGGAAAGTCTAGAATGAATGTATGGGTAGATTAAGTTGACAACTTAATCATTAATAATCGTATGTTTGTTCGCTATGCTATGTATGTTTTAGATGTTGGGTTTTATGTCCTAAAGCTCATGGTTTGTAAACAATAAAATTATTCTATTAATAAATATAGATGTTACTGAAATTTAATTCGATAAGTTGTTATAGAATGGTGAATTGCTCATTTCGTTTTAGAAATAATTGAAATTCAATAAACTAAGATCCATGGTTAGTACAAGAGTACTTGAACTTTATGTGGAGACATAGAAGTAGATCAAGTTCGAATAAATAGCCAAAATGGTCTATAGTATACAATTAAGACTTCGTACCTTATTATGGGGACACTATTAGATACGACCCACTTTGTAGTTGTTACAAGTGTTCTAAAGTGCCGAACGAAGTGATCCTCATTCGTTCATGTGGAGGCACGAGAGTGGGGGTATCCTATGCAAAGAGTTTGTATAATATCGGATCAAGAAATAAGTCACTCTTACTTTATAATGTCGTTTGCTATTTAGGACTGGCTATTTCAAAGCGATGACCTAGATTACTTAACCTTAATCCTTAGGTAACTATCAACTCCTATTTATTTGAGATTATACTTAGATTTGCATGGGTAAGGGTTGGCTCAACAACATCGACTCATTAAGCCTCCCATTTCAAATGTAAGACCGGGCAGATAGTTGGGGGCATAGGGTGCAAGATAGAATTCACTCCTACCCGCTATTAGGATTAGTATAGAGATTGTTCCTTTATGTGATAACTCCAGGTCTTTAACAAGGGGCCTTGCTCTCTTATGGCCCAAGAGGGACTTAGTTTGATTATTGGATTACAAATCAATTGTTCATTAGAGAATCAATGGGGTTTATGGAACAAGGGATAATCTTAGGGGTAAAACAACTACTGACCCAACCATTATTACGACAATATGTGGAAGGTTAACTTACTAATTATTGTTATATCGAGTGGACACAATATACATAAAGTGAGAGGAGTGCAACTACTGGTTTTAGTGGAGTGATTCGGTAGTTAACATATGGTAGTTAATTTTGTTAAAGAGTTTAGCCGGTTAATCTCGAATCGTTGGAGCCAATGATTTATAGATTCATTAGATCCCCCAACTAGCTCACAAACGGAATAAACCTTATAAAAGCGTGATTAGTCAATTTGAAATGTTCAAATTCAAATTAAGGGAATTAGTAATTACATGGGATATAATTACACGTTTAATTATCAAATTAAACAAAATTGAAGAATCGAATAATATTTAAATAAGATTGAAATATTAATTACATGAATAGAGATTCATGGTTGTGGAATTGGTATTTAATTAATTTAATATTTGATAATAAATTTAGAGAAATTCTTATAAATAAAAAGTTACAAAAAAGTTTTGAAATTTTGTAACTTTTTGCTTTAAAGTGTAAATATTTTTAAATATTTTTTTTATATTTAAAAAAGCCCCTTAAATTAAATTTATATAATTAATTAAATTTTCCANTTGTGAAAATTCAAATTTAGAAAATCAATTTTGTTTTAATTTAATTTTTGAAAAATTAATTTAATTTAATTTTAATGAAAATCAATTAACTGATTAATCATTTTAAAATCAAATTGATTTTGGAAAATTTGGAAATTGAAAATTGGGTTTGGAGAAACCCACTAAAGTGGGATTTTCTCACTTACATAACAACACAAATTCTACTAAATCCATGAAGTAGGAGTTGTCCTATTAATGTGCAATCAAGATTGCATGGTCAAACTAATCTTAAACCTCAGTTTCTCAACGAAAAGAGGCATGAAAATGGTTGAAAATTTCTGAGATTTTATGTTGAAGAAGAGTTCTTTAGCTTGAGTGAAAAACCAGTCTTCTCCTTTTCAGAATTTCCTTTAATTCAAGATCATTTTGAGTCCCACAACTCAATCTAAGCTCGAAGAGAATAGTAAGGAAGATCCTTTGGTTGTCCACAAACTTTTCGATTGAAGATTGTTGCTGAATTCATGGATTGAAGAAGATCTCCAAGGTATGTTACTAAAACCCTCCTTTGATCATATGAGCATGCTTTCTTTGAGCTAAAATTGATGAATTAAAATACTTAATGGTCCTGATTTCTTCATCTGATTGCTTGCTAACTCCAACAATTGGTATCAGAGCACTATTTAAGCATTCAATTGGTGTTAATTTTAGCTTGGTGGGTGTTTTTCATAAGTAGTATGAAAATGGTGGACTGATATGATTTTTTCAAGTTTTGGCATTCAATTCTCTTTAATTATGTTGTAATTGTTGTAATTAGCTCTTAGTTGATGGACCTTAATGTATGTTTAAGTGTCTGTAAATTTGTTAGAGTCAATTAGGATGTAATTGAAGAAAGAAGCAAAGGTAGTCAACAACAGAAAACTGGAGATGAAGCTTCTGTCAGGTAACACTGCAACGCTACCCATAGAGCATTGCAACACTGTTCTTCAAGAGCCCGAGGCATAGCAATGCTGGGATGAAGCATTGCAACGTTGCTCATTCTAGCCCAGAAAATGCACGTGTGACCCAACTGGCGGTTCATGTGAACCGGTTTGGCCGATTTGTCTTAAGGAGGTTTTGTTTAACCCTTTTCTAGCTGATTCAGCCCATTTTGATGCTTTGGAGGTCCAGTTCAAGTCAATTTGTGTAGTTCAGAAGTATTTTGGAGTCGCTTTTAATTATTATTGTAATAATTTAGGTCATTTTCTTGCTTAAAATGCAAAAACTGGTCCTTATCAGTGTATGTTTAATTATTTATGCATGTGATGTATGTAATAATTAAATAAATCTTGTATGTGCATATAGTATGTCATGAAGATTTAAAATCCTACCATAGAAAGTATGTTGCATGCATTGAAAATATGTTATACGAAGTTATAATATATAAATGCTTGATGAATGTCATGGATGCAATGCATGTCTAAAGTTTTATAAGTTGTTATAAGGATGGGTTAGACATTTAAAATCCATAACAAAGATAAGATGCATGCTCGAACCAATTCTTTTAATAGTTAAAATAGGTCGTTATCTTGTAAAACTTTGGTTACAAATTCAACCACTATATAATCCTGTCTAAGGCTGGAGGTATTTAAGTTGACAATCTATGAAACACCTCCTACCTGGGGATTATGGTCGAATAATTGAGTGTTTTTAACCTAATTTTATGAGCATAAGACTGCTTCAAGCTCATGCGGCAAATAATCGTTCAATCTTAGGGTCAATATTGAATTCCGGTGCAACAACTTCACTCAAATATCATTTTCAACTTGGTCGCACAAGCTATAATATGTCTAAGATCAAAAGGGTGCCTGCGAAAACACAAATCTTCAACAAACCATTAGATGTCAAGTCCTCGACAACGATGCAAAAAACTTATTAGGGAATTAAATTGATTCTATTTGATATGCGTTGATGGTCATGCGATGATCATTCGTTTATCTGAAGAGCATGCAGAATGCGTTAATCATCTATGTGATGATCATGGGTCCTTGTCACAAGTTTTCTTGCTCTCTCGCCAAGTATAACGAGATCACAAGTTTCTCGGGATGATTCGAGGTCGAACACGGGGAGTTGCAACTAAAGGATGTTTTTAAAGTAATGCGTTTGAGGTGGTGAATAAAAATAAAAAGAAAGAAGTTGATTGCTATGCGCTATTCCTACTCCTAGCTAAACAGTCTGAACAATTAAAGTTTTACTCTGAGGGTTGGTAGAGATGCAGCAACTGTTAACGCGTACTGGGATGCATGGAGAAGTAGAGTTGGAGGAGAAAATTTCACCAAGTTATTAAGTTTGGTCGCAATGGTAATCCTAGCTTGCCACACTAACACATCGCACACCTCTCGGTGGTCAGCCACATGCTTATATCTCTATAACGCATGGTTACGTTGAGCATAAGATTATTCCTATCTCTAAGAACACACTTTTCTTATACACATCTAGATGTGTATAAGAGACAGCCTCTTTGTGGTCAGCCACATGCTTATATCTCTATAACGCATGGTTACGTTGAGCATAAGATTATTCCTATCTCTAAGAACACACTTTTCTTAGTGAAGTCCACTACTTACCCTCTCGGGCAGTTGGTTACAGCTACTCAGCTCATAGACAAGCATTGCGATAGTGTCGAACTAAGCAAAAAGGATCGAGTCACTATACTCACGCAACACACACCTCTCGGTTGTTTGTACATGTGTCATATCTCAATGCCGCATGATTGAGTATGCGATAACTCTTGCAATTTACACTTAATTTATTGCGATAAAAGTAAAAGATGATAAAGAAGAAGATGATGACAAAAATGGCATTGAAGGAACTAAAGAGATGCATTGATTACAAAATGTATTAATGTCTTAAGCCAAAATGTAATACATTACAGAGGTAAGAGAAGAGGTGGAGGGCTAGATGTAGGAAATCTCTTGCTTCCAACAGATATGTGTCAAGACTACCGATAGTGGAATGGATGGGCGATGGAGTAGACTCTCTCGAGCTCTATCTCCGGCGAAGCTTCGATCGTCAATCGGAAAGGGTTGTGGGAATGAAGAACTCTCAAAGAATTTCTTACTTATGCTCTTGTCTGTGATCACAGGAATCTACCCAAGGCAAAAATCTCGGATGCTTTGAATTTGAGCTCCAAAGCTCTATTTATAGAGCTCAAACGTCGACAGCATTGGTAATCCTGCTTTGATTAGCCACCATCACTGATGCAGTAGGTGAGAATGTCAGCACTGCATCACGGTCAACGATCAGGAAGCACGTCAGAATATCTGTTGTACGATTTCAAAAATCCCGAGGCATGCATTCATATTCGTTCCTCATTAAGGATCAACGCATTCTACCCGCTTTTTGTGATCATACTTATATCATGGTTATTACTCTGTAGTTGCGGCATTTCATGCGATGAACTTGTCTTCATGAAGAACAACACATGCTCTCAATTCTTCCGACAACTACAAAAATAGACATTTTGACGCAAAATAACACATGATATAGGGTTAGTGGGGATTTTTAGTGCTGATCGACGCAAGCTCGTTTTTTCACATGAATCCTTAGTATTACTAACGCATTTTTTGCTTATCAACCCTCATAATTCTATGTAAAAGGCAGCAATAGCTTGTATTTCTACAAGCTATCAAAGGTCTAGAAATATTTTCATAGGAAAGAAATAAAGTCTGGAGAAAGATACGAATCCATTGAATCTTGAATAAGAAAGAACTATGAATGGTCTAGCTAATGCGTCGAAGTTGCGGTATTTATTAATACTTTAAATATATCATTGAGGATAAGCGTTGTTTTAAATTTGGGGGTAAAACTTGTAAGTATACAAGTTTTTAACCTTTTTATTGAGAACAATTGCAAACATTCTGAGAAAAATGCATTAGCTTGCTGAGAAAGTCATGCAATTACTAATATCCTGCCATCACATACCTATAAAACTGTTAATCCTTGAAAATCATAAAAAATGTTACTTTTTGAATGTAGGTTTCAATCAAGAACGAAGATAACCGACAAAGGAAACAAGACACGACCACGAATGTATAGAACTTGGGCTAACACATAACTTGGTATTGCATAGTTCCATGTGATGAGATCAGATTATTAGAATTACGATAGACGCATGGGCGGTGAAAGTCAAATGAAAAAGATCAAGTTGGTTAGTGATGTGAAAAGTTTGTGGCGGTCTAGCAAGCGGCGCGGCAGAGCATGGAATTTAATGCGAGGTGTCAGCTTAATCGTTAGAATGAAGTATGAAACCTTCCTTTTGATTCCTATAAATAGCCCATTGAAGAATTGTCTAAGTATTAGAACTTCAACCCAGAAATTGACTTGAAATTTGCTCGTTTTCCACCTCAAGTCTGCCATAACCACCACCTTAGAAGCTTTTCTTTGAGGAATTTTGGGTGAAAACTCAACTTTCCTTTCTAAAAAAGGAGGAAACGATCATCGTCACCATTGCAACTGTAGAGAAGCAGCCATCGTTGGAACCAAGGAAGTACGAAACTATAGTTCATGACTTGATATGTCCTTTATTTTAATTTTCTTCATCATTAGCATTATTATTTTGTAAAGATTGAAAACTCTCATTATCAATATGAATTTCATTACATTTTTCCAACCATCCATATTTCTCCCATTCATCATGAGCAACTAAATTCATAATGAGTTGGGAAAGATCACACTCATAAATTCGCATTCATCTTGTTTTATGTATGCTTCATAAACTACTCTAGATCAAATTGAAAGATTGCCCTAAATAGAATCAATCACTACTTGAGAAAGTAAGGGATTTTAGAATTCATTAAATAAGAGAAGAAGTAACCTTAGAATAAAGTTAATTCTCTACATAAAGTACTCATCACATGCATCCTATTGATAGGATATTGTGGCTCGACACACTAAGAAGTGAAGCTTATAATTCATGGGTCATTTGCATGAACGCGTAGAATATGCATTGCTTAGGAGATGTTAGTAGAAATATTTTTCATCTCTATTTTGTTTATTGAAATCTCATCTTGTCCCTTTGTAAGCTACTTTACTTTACATTATAATTGTGTTCGCATACTTCTCATCACCTATTGCATCATCACTTACACCGCCTGTCATTTGCACTGTAGTTGCAATAAAGATAGAACAAGTAAACCCACAAAATCACATATTTGAAAAACAATTCGCATTAAGATTGAGATAATTATTTCATTGCATAATTAGACATAATCTCGAAGTTTGACCCTGGACTCACCAAGATCCTGATTCATCTTATACTTGGGTTAATTAGATAAACAAATGCGCTCATATATTAAAAAGCATGATATAGATTAATTTTTATCGCATTATTAGGATAAATAGATAAATTGCTCCTTTAAAGGTTGATTTCAGTGCTTGAACAATGAGGCACCTTATCCTTTCCTGGCCTGGGAGGGGTTCAGTTATAGTTGGACCATGATTAATTGTTCATTATAGGGATCAGTGATACTTAAAAAGTTAGATGTAACTACAGGGGTAAAACGGTAACTTAACCCAGCTGTACCTACGAGCAATTTGTGAAGGGTCAAGGCACTGTTGATTCCTTATATCCAATGGACACAGAAATATATCTATAGTGCGAAGAGTACAATTGTTGTTCTTTAGTGGAGTGACAAATAGTTAATGAAGGTTGATTAATTTAATTAAATAGTTTAATTAATTAATCAAGTATCACTAGAACTTCAATCTATAGTTCCATAAGATTTCCTGGTTAGCTCAATAAAGACTAATGAGAACAAAATTAATTTTAGTTTAATTTTAATTGTTCAAATTAATTAAAGAGAATTAATTATATAAGATACAATTAAATAATATATGTTAATGCATTACATTAGTTTATGAGAGAAATAAATATTTGAATATGATTTAAATATTAATTATGTGAATATGATTCATATAGAAACTATACGTTAAAATTAATGTGATTGTAATTCATATTAAATTTATATAGTCGTACGAGAGAGATGATTATTTGAATGTGATTTAAATAATATTATTTATATAAATATGATTCATATAAAAACTATAGGTTAAAATTAATATGAATATGATTCATATTAATACCATAGGTTATTTGAGAGATAACAAACTATAGGTTAATATGTGATATAATATAAACTATAGGTTATATGTCATATGAGATATAATATATAATTTATATATATGTTAAAATGGTTAATATATATTAGATTCAATGAATTTGAGTTTAATTTAACAACTCCCTTTGGGATTTATTCTCTCAAATTTTTGGTTAAAAATAAGGGGAAATGGTTTCTCTTATTCTCTCAATCACATAAAAACAAGAGAGAGAAAGGATGGCCATTTTTTTTCTTCATCCCTCTTCATCTCTCTTTGTTTCCCTCTAAAAAAAATCTCTTGAGCTCTCACTCTTCTGATTTTATGAAGATTAAGTGCGAGCCCACGAAAGTCTGCACGATTCTTGTCCCTGAGATTAACGAGGAAGACCCTGTGATGGTGTCCTCATCATTATTGCTATGTCCAAGTTGATGCCGGGTTCGGGAGATCAAGAGAAGCAGTTCATATTCACGCTTTGGAGAGGAAACAAGAAGACGGTATTCTTCAAGGGTATGTGATATCCCTTTCCCTCTTCTCTATTTTCATCATAGTGCAAACATGCTTAGAATTAATTATGTTTATCCTTTAGTTTCCGTCACTTTAAATTTGTATATTTTGTAAAACGAAATTTTAGAGATAATGACATCCAATTGCTTCTGTTGTAGGGAATTCCAATCCCTTCAATCACTCCCTAAATTGTCTAACGCTAAAGACAACCTATGGCTTTAATTATTAAGAAGAAGTTAATGCCACTGGCCATGACAGTTCAATCTCGAGGGAAAGGGTAATGTCCATTTACTGTATAATGCAACACATCCCCATGGATGTTGGCAGCATTATGGCCACCGACATACAAATCATGCATCAAAAGTCGAGGGGACACCTCTTCTTTCTTTCAATAGCAAGGATGTTGTGTTTAAGGGCCATTCTTGAGATGAAAAACGAATCGGAGGAGTCTATCAAAGGCATTATCACTAACACAACCTTTCAAAGATTATTGGCACATTCAGCACTCCAGCTAGAGGCAATCAGACCAAAGCAATCAGCTCAACAATCTACTCCACTTAAAAGAAGAATGTTAGTATAAGGCGGGAGTGCAAGCTCCCAGCTCGACATTAGAGCCCGTCCTCTCCTTCCTCCTCAGAAAGAAAAATCTCCCATTCGCAGCAGCAAACTCATCCCCTTCCAAAAGAACCAAAATCCCGCCGTCTGAACAACAAACAACGCCTCTTCTTCTCCACCCAAAAGAAGAAAAGATTGAATGAACCCCTCCTACTTTGAACGTTTACCAGCACAACCTTTACCGTTTTCCCCTCTACAAGATGAGACAAAAGAAATAAGGGCCCTGAAGCTTGTGGAGCCTCTACGTCTCGTGTTGCTGCCTCCTCCAGCACCTATTGATGACCCACACGATCATGGCACCACTTCACATACTTCATCTCGGTCGCCTGTTGGTGAGACACGGTTGCCTCCCAACCACTCAAAAGATCCACAACCATCCCATCCTACCAGAGATGCACCTTGAGAGGAGTAGCCTGAAGACATCTACACCTTCTTTACTAATCATGTCATGCATTCGATACTTGACACGCTTAATCAAGTGTCAAACAACCAACAGGGCTTGACCTTTCAGAAATTTTATTTTTAACACGATAAAAAAGTGTTGGTTAATCAAGTAGAGGTGCTAAGAAAAGTTGTCTAGCAGCAAGGTGAGCAGTTTGCCCACCTTCTGCATGAACAAGATCAGATGCTACAACAGCTAGGACAGATGCAGAGAGAGCAAGTCGAATTGAGGGACTTCGTTTAGAGGCAATCTCATCGGCAAGATGAGCAATTTACAACAATGATAACGTCTTTGTTCAATATGTGTTTGCCTTAGTCATTCCCCCACCACTTCAAAGCCTCCTACAGTTCCAGCCTGACAATGCTCCTCCAGTGCTCAATAATGAAATCGATGCAAGGAGAAATTAAATTTGAGGGTGTTGTGTATTTTGGTTGTTCTTTTCCTTCCTTCTTCTATATTTTTATACAAATAGTGACCGCCCATGTATTCATTCTCATTATTATAAATGCATCACGAGTTATCCACTTTTGGCTTATGTTTTTTTTCATTTGTGCCTAGTCTATTTTTATTTACCTTTAGTTGTCTCTTCTAGTCTTGATGTGTTTGCAATGATTACTTCAATGATGATACTTATGCTAACCCTATCTTAAGATTCAAAAGTCAGGCGTTCAACTCTACATTTAGGAAATTTGCCTTAGGAAGCATTTCTGGTATTTATTATGTGTGCAAGCTTTATCTCAAACCTCTTTTACAAAATTTTCTATGACAATCATTCCTCAATTTCAGCAAAAAAGACCTTGTTGTCTTCAAAAATTTGAAGGAGGTGAGGTTTGAGCTAAATACATTAAAAAATTATGAAAATCTCCTTGTTTTTTATTTTATTCATCTCACAAAAATAAAAAAAAAATTAAGTAAAAGGAAAAACGGCATTGAGATTGGAATCTACTCGTAGTTGGATGTACGCATGACACCATTGGTGGCAAGCCAAAACGAAGGTGGGAGTCATAATCAACACTAAGTACAACTCCACTACCTAAATCGAAATAAAATTTTAAAGGAAATAGTGGAGTTTGGAAAGGGCTCTTGCTTGTAGTTGGATGTCTGCATGACACCCGTGGAGGCAAGCCAAAATGGAGGCCACTCCACTACCTTAACTGTAGGTCGTTCCACTAAAGACCCACAGTTGCACCCTTCCTATTGTAGATATATTTCTATGTCCACCGGTTAACCAATCAACAGTAAGTCAACTCTTCACGAGCTGGTTATAATTATAGTTGGGTCAAATTATCATTTTACCCTTGTAATTACCTTTAACTTCATAAGTACAATTGATTTCTCTAATGAACAATCAGTTTATAGTTCAACTATAAACTAAACCCCTTTTAGGACAACGAGAGTGTGAGACCTCATTTTGCAAGACTCAGAATCAGCCCTTAAGGGAGCAATTCTTCTACTTACCATAAAGACATGAAGAAGTGAGTTTCATTTTGTGTAGCTATATTTTCAGCTCTTTACTTGGACAAATCCCGAAAATTGTAGGCATATTGAGTCAGCAAAATTGGCTACTCTCTCCCATACAAATCAAAGGATTGCCATGATACACAGAAGTACATAACTAACTCAAGATTGAGGTCGAGTTACCTATGGTCATCTTATGAAATGTCACTCCACAATCAATGGTGTTGTAAAGAGAAATTATTCATTTCTCGATCTGGTCTTATACAAACTTTTTGCCTGGGATGTCCTTGCTCGCATGTCTCCACATGAACGATTAGGATCACATTGTTCGTAATACTTACAACTCTTACAACATTTACAAAGTTTGTCGTATCAACAATATTACTAAGATATGATACACAACCTTATCCATATACTATAGACCATTTAGGTTATTATTTGAACATGATCCACCAATATGTACGCACCCAGATGAATCCATCCCCATAAACACACACATACACACACGCGCACACATGCACATGTGTATACACGCACACACATTGAAGGAACTCTTATACAAGAGTACCTCTAAGTGGAAGCAAGATCGTTCCAAACTCATTGTGATAGAATTAACGCATTCACAATCAAACAAAATAGATATGCAATATTCAACAAATTACCGGCATGCTTTAACACTTAAATAACAAAGAGAACGAAAACATACAAGTTGAAGAACTCTTCTTCACCTTAGAACTCGTTCTCGTATAAAGACTCCTCTCACTCTTGTCGAGAATACTCAAGCAAATTGTCCACCAAAACCTGGTCGTCTACCCACGAACGGCCTCCACACGAACACAACAACAGGGAGGACCCCATCACTTAGAACCCTCGGTATTCTCGGTGTGAGAATCCAGAAGGTGTAGGCTCTGTTGGATCTGGAAGAGGGAAGAAGGAAGAGAAGATCGTATACCACGACCAAGAAGTGGGAGAAGGTTGATGTCTATCATATAGACGATGCTTGATCGTTTAGGAATCGGTACACAATCGTTTAATAAAAGGCAGGATCATTTAGTAAACGCCCAGACATGCGATCATTTAGGAAAAAGCTAGACGATCGTTTAGCAAATCCTATGCGATCATTTAGTAAGCTGTGCGCGTGTATACGATTGTTTAGAAACGTTGAGCTATCGTGTAGGCTCTCGGTTTGTTATGCGATAGACAGTATACACCAAACGTGAGTAAATGACCGACCTCTTACAAAATAAAAATGATTCATTTTATTCTTCAATTACAAAAATTGAATGAAACCTCCTACTATCACACGGTTATGGAGAAAAAGCCGGCAATTATCCCATAATTGCTAAAATTAAATAAGAAATATAATCATATTATATTCATTAACATATGGTTTAATATCACATCAAATGCAACATATGATCCATAGTCTTTTCTCTACTAGATATAAATCATATTTATACCATTTTCCTCCAAATAATGTATCTCATACAAAATGTCAATCATATCATATATAATTAACCAGTTCAATCATATCATATATAATTGAACTCCCTCTTCTCAATTTGAACACTCAAGCTGACCCAAAAACTAATTCTCAACTTGAATCTATTGAGCTATCAAGGGGACCTCATGGACCTATGGCTCGAAGCTCCAACGATACGTGAATAGCTGACTAAACTCTTTAGCCACGAGATTCACCATCCATTAACTGTCAAACATTCCATTAAAGACCGACAACCGCATTCTTCTCACCACAGATATATTTTTGTGTCTATTGGATATAACCAATCAACAGTACGATAACCCTTAACAAACGCTCGTAAGTACAGCTGGGCCAATTTACCGTTTTGCCCTTGTAGTTACATCTAACTTCTTAGGTACCACTGATCCCTCTAATGTAGAATACAACATAGTCCTACTATGTGTGGGCAGCTCTCGAGTCATGAGAAGGTGTGTGGCGCCACATCGTTCAAGCCCCGGGATCAGCCCTTAAGGGAGCAATGTATCTACTTACCCCTGTTTTGGGAAGGAGTGAATTCCTTCTTGTGTAGCTGAGTTCCCAGCTCTCAAATCAAACGAATCCCCAAAATGGTAGGTTTGAGTCGACGATCTGGCCACTCGCACCCATGCAAATCAAAGGACCGTCCTCAAAGGCAGGAGTTCCCAACTCACTCAGCATTGAAGTCATATTACCTATGGTCATCCTAGTGAAGTGAAGTCTCTGTCATGAACGACGTTATATAACGAGACTATAACACTTCATGTCCAATCTTATACAAACTCTTTGTATAGGACGCCCCCTCTCGCATGTCCCCACATGAATGATTAGGATCAGACCATCTGTAGCAAATCACAACACTTGTAACTATTCTACAAAGCGGGTCGTATCTGTAGCATTACTAGGATAAGGTTTCCTTCCTATATCCATATACTACAGACCATTTTGGTTATCTCTTATGACATGATCCACTTGTATGTCTCCACATACATGCTTAAGTTACAAACGATAATTAGGGATCTTAGTTTATTGGTTTGTGGTAAAGTAGATAAAACATTCAATATTCATAGACAAAAGATGAAGAAAATATCATATATTATACATCACAAGCATTTGTTCAAAACTGTGTTTACAAACTATAGGACATGAGAGTTTAAGGCATCATTCCCAACACACACTCACTCATATGCATACACATATGCATGTGCACACACGCATACACGCACACACACATAGGCACATGCACATACACGCACACACACACAAAACTCAACTCAACTCTGCACCCCAATATATATAGTTTTATTAATTGCACGTAAAATTATTATCTCTGTTGAGTGTATCCCATTGTTAAGGCCGAAACTCCACAGGTAGGCCCAAGTTCAACGAAAACTAGGAAACAACATGAGAAAACATACATTCAAAGGAAAAATAGAGCCTCGACTTTTCAGTCAACCAGTCAAGTTGGTAAATATACACTAATCGAGAAATAACTAAGTTATGTTCGATTTGGCACCGTGTAGTCTCGAGTGTCGCAACTACCTTGATATCATCAAAATTACATGTAACCAAAGACATATGACGAAGAAAATACCTAAGAAATAGCTCTATTCGATGATTCTAAAGAAGAAGAGAGTAAGTAATCCATCGAGGACGCTGACATTAATTTTGTGTGCTTAATCGAACTATATACTCCTTGTACTAACTTAGGCATCAGAATATGGTAGCACTACAATAAACTATGATTCCATGATATTTTAAAACTATCACAATTAAAATTCGCGACAGTTATTTTTTTGTCATGATATCCCTTGTAAACGTGTGAGCAGCAATGACAACTTTTTAAAAATGCCATAGTTAAATATTTAACAGTTATGAATAGTTGTCAACAGTGAACAATTATTGACAATGATAAACTATCATTGTCAAGTTTACTATGAGTACATATTATCATTGTCATCAGTGGACTCAAAATTGGCTAATTGCTATAGCCTCGACACCAAACTAGTGCAAAGAACCCTCATATAAATCAGCTTGGAGAACGAGACTAAACCTAGAGAAGTGGGCCAATAGACAAGCCCACGAAAGGTCCACAATGAGGATGAACGTGCAAGACTTTCTTGTACCAGTAACCTCCTTAACTCAACTCAACCCACATGCAATATGCCTCTTGTAAAGAGCCATTTGTTTTTATGGAAATATATATAATCAAAATCTTTAGATGTCCAAAATTATAAATGTCCAGAATTATAGATATCTTATAAAAACAAACCTGGTTATCTAGAGAAAATAGATATCTATAATTTCAAATATCTAAAGATTTCAATTATTTAGAATCTCATATAATAAAAGGCGCCAGCTGTTTTTTTCAAAAGAAGAGAAGGTAAACATCATGATTGGGAAAGAATAATAATAATCATCATCATCATCGATATATAATATTCTTTCAATTAAAAATCCAGCAAAACATCTGATCCGTGCTGTTTAAGTTGTTTTGTTTATAATAATAATAATAATAATAATAATAATAATAATTAAAAAAAAAAAAAAAACTACAGTCTTCTTTGAATTAAAAAAACTAGAAAACCTTCTGATCCAGTTCTTGCGGTGTGGTCTTTGAATATTTATTAGTAACCCATGGAAAAACTGAAGATTATTCATATATCCCATTATGTTCTAAAGAAATTTTTTTATTAAAATATTTTTTAAAAATAATCTAAAAAAATATTCAATTCAAAGATGATTCCATCTTTCACGTTCTTGTTTTGTTATATACGTGAGGACGATTGACTTGGGAGAGGCTGCCTTAAGCTGGCCTTTATAAGTAAAATATTTGGTTATATGTTTAAAATATACGTTGAAATCTTATTTTCAATCTTGCTTACCAAAAACAAAATTGTTAATTTAGACTCGTTTCATAGCCATTTCGGTTTTTCATTTTTGGTGGTTGAAAATTAAACTTATTTCTTCTCCATTTATTACAATGATTTGCATCTTTATTAAGTACAATATTGAATTCTTAACCAAATTAAACAAGAAACAACTTTTTAAGAGCTATTTTGTTTAGTTTTTAAAACTTGGTTTTTAAAACTACTATTAAAAAGTAGATAACAAATGAAGAAATTTGGAGGTGGAAGTAGTATTCATAGACTTAATTTTAAAAATAAATAACAAAAAATCAAATAGTTATGAAATGGGACCTTAAAATTATATTACCAAAAGTCATCTCAAGTCAATTTGTACTTTGTTTGAAATTTTTTTAATAACACTGCTTTATTTAAGTGAACTTAGCTTAAGAGTAATTGTCACGATCTTTCTCTTTAGATATTGGTTGTTCAATCTCTCATCTAAGCCGCCGTTGTACTAAAACAAAGCACTAAAAGCATTTATTACATATTTTTTAAAAAAACCAATTATCTTTTTGAAAAAAAAAAAATCGTTTAAATAACTTTTATTTACTTTTCATTATTTGGAGGAAATTTCAAGTTTGTTGAAGGTGAAGGATCTCATACCAAGAGTTCCATGAGCGGGTTCAGATCGCTTCCATTTCACAGTGACCGAAACACAAAAGATATACATTCAACACTAATAGTTATGCATATAAACCTAATTATCGGCATGCTCAGAACACAATAATTAACAAGGAAAGGGTTCATACCAGATGAAGATTCTCTTCGAACATCTGAACCTTAAGCAGCGGAAACCCTCCAACGGATCTACCAACACCCAGTTATATGTCGACTGCAACAGCATGATCAGGACGTACACGAACACTGTAGCAGGGACGACACCACCACAAGTGAAACCCGGATATCCTCGGCGTGAAAACCCAAAGAGTGGGCCTTGGTGAGTTTGGTAGAGGACGGAGGACAACGCATCGTGTAGACGATAAATAAGTGGGAGATGAAACTATGCTATCGTATAGCGGAAATGCTTATCGTATAGAAGAGTTACCCGATCGTGTATGAAAGGCTGAACGATCGTTTAGGAAAAACATATATGATCATTTTTCGAAAACGTGAGGTAGACGATCGTTTAGACGGATGAGCTTCCATCGTATAGGCTCTCGCGATCGCTTTCACGAATTCTTTTGGGCGCGAATGAAAATATGAATGCACGATTGTGAAAACTAAAAACGATTTTAATTTTTAATCCGCCGGTTACCATAACCATCGCAGCCCACTTCCCACGTCCGAACGTGGATAAATTAGTTAATTATCATATAACTAATCATTTAATTTAATTAATAAATATAATCATATTATATTTATATCCTATAGTTTGATATCACATATCTACTATAGTATTTTCTCCTATACTTGATATAAATCATATTCATATTTAATTATATCTAATTTCCTCAAAAATAATGTATCTCATACATTTAGCCAATTATATCATATATAATTAACCAGTCCAATTATATCATATATAATTTAACTTCCTCTTGTCAATTTGAACATTTCAAATTAACCCAAACACTGGTTCTCGACTTTATCCAAGCTACCCAGTTGACCTAACCGACCTATGGCTCGAAGCTCCAACGGTACGTGAATAGCTGATTAAATCTTTAGCCATGAGATCCACCATCCGTTAACTGTCCGTGATTCCACTAAACACCAACAACTGAACTCTTCTTACCATAGATATATTTTTGTGTCCATCGGATATAACCAATCATGAATACGATGACCCTTCACAGATGCTCCGTACAGCTGGGCCAATTTACCGTTTTGCCCATGTAGTTACATCTCACTCCTTAAGTACCACCGATTCCTCTAATGAACAATACAACATAGTCCGACTATGTGTGAACACCTCTCGGGCTAAGAGAAGGTGTGTGGCGCCACAACGTTCAAGCCCTAGAATCAGCCCTTAAGAGAGCCATCTATCTACTTACCCCTGCCCCGGGGAAGGAGTGAATTCCATCTTGTGTAGCTGAGTTCCTAACTCCCAAATCAGACGCATCCCCAAAATGGTAGGTTTGAATCGGCGACCTGGCCACTCGCACCCATACAAATTAAAGGACCGCCTTCAATGGCAGGAGTTCTCCATTCACTCAGGATTGAGGTCATGTTACCTATGGTCATCCTAGTGAAGTGAAGTCTCTGTCATGAACGGTGTTATATAATGAGACGTTAATATTTCGTGGTCAGGTCTTATACAAACTCTTTGTATAGGATGCCCCCACTCGCATGTCCCCAACACGAATGATTAGGATTAGACCATCTGTGACAAGTCACAACACTTGTGACCATTCCACAAAGTGGGCCGCATCCGTAGCATTACTAGGATAAGGTTTTCCTCCTTTATTCATTTACTACAGACCATTTTGGTTATCACTCAAGACATGATCCACTTGTATGTTTGCACATACATGTTTGAGTCATATATAGATAACCAGGGATTTTATGTTTATTGGTTTGTGGTAAAGAAAATAAAATAATTAACTAAGCAAAATCCAAGATGTGAAGTATATATCATATATTAACAACACAAGTGTTCGTACATATTGCTTACAAACTACAGGACACAAGACTTTAGGGCATAAACCCCATCAATCTCCCACTTGTCCTGAAGCGAAGTGGGGTGTATAAAAAACATAGTACAAAACAATAAACTAGGGCATAAAAGCCAAGAACAATGAAATCTCCCACTTACCCTAGTTCAGTTGCGGGCGATCCTGTAGACCCATGCTCCGTAGGTGACCCTCAAACACTGTATCAAATTGTATGTTCCAAGATAGAGACGTTTGTTTCAGTCCATAAATGGACCGGTTCAGTTTGCAAACTTTTTTCTCTTAACCATGGGCTATGAATCCCTTGGGCTGCACCATATAATTGGTCTCCTCAAGATTGCCATTCCGAAAGGTCGTCTTGACGTCCATTTGCCAAATCTCATAATAATAATAAGCTGCAATGGATAGGAGGATGCGGATTGACTTTAACATTCAACAGACGAGAAAGTCTCCTCATAGTCGACTCCCTCTACCTAGGTATAACCCTTTGCCACAAGTCGACCCTTGAAGGTCTGTACCTTCCCATCAACACCCCATTTGCACTTGTAGATCCATTTAAAACCTATAGGGCGAACCCCATCAAGTTGATCTACAAGATCCCATACTGAGTTGAAGTACATTGACTCCATCTCGAGATCCATGACCTTGACCCATTCATCCTGGTCAACATCCTCCATTGCCTTCTTACAAGACAACGGATTATCAACGTCGCCATCTGCTACTATAGCAAGGATTTCCATGAAACTTAGATAGCGAATGGGTGGGTTCGCAACTCTCCCACTACGTTGAGGTTTCCTCAACTCTTGAGGTGGAACCCACCTATTGGATGAACTCCCATCAACAACTCTTGTTGATGTAGCAGGCTCTCCAACAACTCTTGTTGAAGTTTTAATAGTTTCATTGGAAAGCTCATGCAACACAACTTTACTTCGTGGACTGTGCTCCCTTATATGATCCTCCTTCAAGAAAGTAGTGTTTGTTGAAACAAATATCCTATTTTCTATTGGATCATAAAAATAACCCCCTTGTATACCTTTGGGTAGCCTACAAAGAGGCACAACCTCGACCGTGGTTCCAACTTCTTGGGATTAGCCTCAAGCACATGTGTAAGGCAACCCCAAATTAGGAAGTGACGTAAACAAGCTTAATGCCCGTTCCACAACTCCAGAGGTGTTCTAGCAACACTCTTGGAGGGAACACAGTTGAGTATGTACACCGCAGTCTCCACTGCAAAACCCTAAAATGAGTCTGGTAAGGAAGCGTAACTCATCATCGAGTGAACCATGTCTAAGAAGGTCTTATTTCTCCTCTCCGCTACACCATTCTACTGAGGTGTATTCGACGTTGAGAGTTGGGAAATGATTCCATGTTCTATCAAATAGTCCTAGAATGCCGAGTCCAAAAACTCTCCACCTAGATCCGATTGAAGTGCTTTAATTCGTCTATCTAATGCGTTTTCAACTTCAGCCTTGAACTCTTTGAACTTTTCAAAAGATTCAGACTACCATTGCATAAGATAAACATACCCGTACCTGAAGTAATCATTAGTAAAACTGATAAAATACTCATAGCCACCTCGGGCTCGCACATTCATAGGACCACAAAGGTCAGAATGTACTAACTCAAGAGGCTCCTTGGCTCTAAAACCTTTTCCAGTAAAAGTTCATTTAGATATCTTACCCTCAAAGCAAGATTCACATACTGGCAAAGAATTTTCTTCTACCTTACTTAGAAGTCCATTCTTCACCAATCTCTCAATCCTATTGAGATTGACGTGCCCTAAACATAGATGCCAAAGTTGGGCTTTTTCTTTTGGAGAAATTCGTTGACGTTTTGATTGAGTTACAGTAGTTTTGAACATGTCAGTATTATGGAGGGAATTAATGGCTAACGGCCTTAGCACATATAAATTCGATTTCAGATTTGCTGTGCAAATAAAAACACCATCTTTATGAATAAATGCTTTATTCAAATTAATAGAAACAATGTATTTACATTGCAATAAATACTTTACAGAAATAAGGTTCCTTTTTATTTCAGGAACAATATATACATCATTTAAAATAAGAAACCTATTCTATAAAGCTAACTCGAGTCCTCCCACTGCCATAGCTGAGACCACATGCCTAGAGCAGACTCGCATCGTCATCTCGTCGGCCTCCAACTGTCGCCAAGATCTAATCCCCTGAAACGAAGAACAAACATGGTTAATGGCGCCCGAATCAATTATCCAGGGAGAATCATCATTCTCCGCTAAACAAGTTTCAAGCACAAGTAAATCACATTTACCTTTTTCTGCCTTGGCCTTAGCCTTGGCTGCTTTCTTCATCTTCAGATATTGAGGACAGTTTCTCTTCTAATGTCCATCTTGGTTGCAATGGAAACACTTTCCTTTAGCAACTTGTGGACGTCTCCTCGGGGTGACAGATGGTGGGTTAGTAGGTGCCTTCCCTTTTCCCTTACCACCCTTATCCTTCTTCCCCTTTGCAGAGTTAGAAGTAGAAGGTGCAGACTTCGTTCCTGAGGTCGAACCTCGATGGAACGTCCTGGTAAGTCCAGACTTGGCCAAAAACATGGTGGTTGAATTTTATGAAGTAGAAATTATGGATGATAAGTGTTGGTGGATTGGGTTGTGCACTCAAGTTTCCCCAGAGGAATCCAAGTGTAAATTCCTCTGAGTTTCCTAATAAGTCCAAGGTCGAACACAGAGACTTGTAAAAATAGTTGCGTTGGAGATTTTTATGAAAACTTGCGGTAACCAGTTGAATAAATAAGTGTTGAGTTGTTGTTGTGTTAATGAAAATAATAACGAATGCGGCAGAGTTCGAAAAGAGGGGGTAAATGGGAAATACGATGAATATGCGGTGAACGGGTTGAGAAGGGTTTCGGCTAATACTCCCTAGGATGCATTCATGCCTTGCGATCATGCAACATGCATACAATAGTAAACCACCTCTCGGCGCGAATGTCATGGCTTCTAAGGTTAGAACGCATGCGATAAATATGTGATAAGTCTACAGGGTTTACACATAGACTTCTATCTCTATTTATGCGATGACAACATGACATTCACACAAATATGCGACCACATAATATCATTCCTATTCGTAGGATGCATGTGATGCAAGTTGACAAACAGAGCTTATCTCTCAGTCCCTATCTCTTGTTTATGCAAGCCTAATCTTGTTCTTTCGAATCCAGATTCTAACCTAGCTCTCTCGAGACGTTAGGTTCGTTCTTTAGATTCTCTCTCGCGTAACTCTAAAGGGGTATTTTGCACAACATAAAACAATACAATCGCAAGCAATGAACTTCCTAGATCATGTTAGCTTAGTTTCTCTCAACCCATTCAACTAGTTTAGCTACTCATGCATATTAAGAGAGTGAGCAGATGTAGAAATAGAACTTCCATTGAATAGATATAAGATGAAGTACAGAATAAAAATGCAAGTATATTAAAGAGCTTGGAGCAATTTCTTGCTACCAGGCATTACACTGTTTCTACTCGTGCTTTAAAGATATTCTTGCTTTCGCGAGAGTCAGGCCGCTCTCTGCTCTTACGCCCCAAGGTTCTCTCTCGAGCTGCCTTGGACAATCGCCAGCATCACCACTCTTCTCTTGCTCCACCGTAAAATGGAAAAGAAAACTATGAACAGAGGTATGAACTTGTAATGGTGATGAGGTAATCGACTACTTAACCCATTCTCTGAAGAATGCACTTGGTATTTATAGGGCATCAAAGGTGAAAGGCGGCTTCTCTCTCCTAGTTGTGCAGATGGGACAGCTTTAATTCTTTACTGATGTGCCGGATAATTGTCACTGATAAAGCTGGATGTACTTTGTGACCATTATCGGCTGTCAACTTAATTTGGATCCGACTGCCGTCAGCTTTCTATCCCATCGATCTTAATTGTCCTTTCGTCCGGATGTGCCCACCATGTTGTAGTGATTCTTCTTGGGTGAATGTTTGTGAGCACGATCAACACAAAGTCTTGCGGTGAAGTTGCGCTCGACCAATGTATTCCTATGATCGCATTCTTTGTATTGCATTAACGCATTATTCTGCACAAAAATATAAAGATCAACTGCTTTAATGAATTGGACACATGCGACCGCAATATTATAGAACTTATGCTTAATGGACGCAATTTAACATATTTCATCAACGCAATCCAACATTGTTTAAGGATTTAGCACTATGATAACGTGCATTTTTGCCCGTTATCACACCCCCAAATTTAAACAATGCTTGTCCTCAAGCATAAGCTAAAGATTCCTTTAGCAAGTTAGCCGCAAAGTTCTTTCCCTAGATTTCTCCGGATACTTCGTTCAAATTCTATATGCCAGAATTTCCTTAAGTCTTATTCAAATCTCTTCCTAAAATACTTCTAAGTCTTAGAGATTGCAAGCTTAACTTTCAAAAGGACTTTACTGAATTCCGAAACATCGCATGATTTATTTCAAAAAGAAAATTTCCATCGGGGTGTCAAATGATTTATCCTTGCACAAAAAATTTCTTCATTGCTATTTTTTCTGACCTTGCGCCGATCCAAGTGCCTTGCCTTCATTTTGGCTTGCCCCCACGGGTGTCATGTGGACATCCAACTACGAGCAATGCACTCTTTCTCAGACTAAACTCATATCAACTTGGCAGTGGAGTTGTGGTCATTTATTTATGCGTTGATTCTAGTGACTTACTTTCGTTTTGGCTTGCCCCCATGTGTGTCATACGGACATCCAACTACGGGTAAGTGCCTTTCAACCCCTAACTTTGAGAAATATTTCATGAGGTGACTATCCTAAGATTTACGTTGACAGTAGTATATACGAAAGAGATAGAAGCATATTTTTCATCATTGAAATCATACTTGGCAAAGAATACATGCGGTAAACTACTAAAGTTATCTACTTATGATATGTTGTGATAAAACTTTGAAAAGTAATATGCAATGTGATAGCGCAAAATTTGAAGTAAGGATAAGGAAGAGTACACCCCCAAATTTAGCTTTATCGCCCGCATTATATTGACGCATCCATCTTGCGGCGATCATTCTTCGTTGGGTTACGGTGATGGAATAAGATAAGTGCTGCTTTGCGTAACATTTTCGCAATTTCGTGCCTCGATCGTTGTAAGGAAAACAAAGAGAGGGCCAAATTATTTTAAACAAAATAAAAGGCTTTTTTTTGTTAGCAATAGAAGTGAAAAGTGAAAAGATAGTAAAGTAAGGATAATTCTGAGTAGCGGATAAAAGAGCTGAAGACTTAAGATTTTCTAAAACTTTGCGTCCTTGATAAATTGCGATCATCTGATAACGCAGGGACCACCTACTTTCTTCTTTATTCAAAGTTTCTTAATTCCATGGAGTCGACTTGGTGATGCCAGTCTTCTCCATGGTATGCCTTTACTCGCTGCCCATTGACCTTGAATATGTTGGTTCCATCGTTATTTGATTCCACCGCGCCATGCGGAAGTACTTGTCTAATTATGAATGGTTGGGACCAACGAGACTTTAGCTTTCCTGGGAAGAGTTGCAGACGTGAATTGAAAAGCCAGACTTTCTGCCTGACTTGGAGGTTCTTACTGCATATACGTTGATCATGCCAGCGCTTGGTGCACTCTTTATAAATTTTTGCATTTTCATATGTGTTGTTCCTCCATTCTTCTAGCTCGACCAGTTGCACTTTCCACGCTTTCCCTGCTTTCTTCAAATCGAAATTCAGTTTCTTGACCACCCACAATGCTTTATATTCCAGCTTCAAAGGCAAGTGACATGCCTTGCCGAATACCAACGCATAAGGGGACATACCTATAGGTGTTTTAAATGCGGTCCGGTATGCCCATAACGCATCATCAAGCTTCATTGCCCAATCCTTCCACGAAGGTTTGACTACCTTCTCAAGTATCAATTTAATTTCCCGATTGGACATTTCAGCTTGGCCATTTGTTTGCGGATGGTATATGGTGGCCACTTTGTGAAGGATATTGTACTTGTGCAGCAGCTTCTTTATCTTGTGGTTGACAAAATGTGATTCTTCATCACTTCTGATGGCACGGGGAGTGCAAAAACGCGTGAAAATATTTTTCTTCAGGAACTGGCTGGAAGAACTAACTAGCCACATACTTGCGGGCGCATTTTGTAATCTCGTCCTTCTAATCCCTTTTAAGCTCTTCGCAAGACGACAATAAATGATGACATTAAATACTAGAAGGCTAATAGAGATATTATGATGTGCTAGTTAAGCGCAAGAGTGTATGATAACCATAGGAGTGAGTTGTGTGCCAGTGGGATTCGAAATAAATTTGAACCTATATTATGATGTACGAAGTGTGTTCAGCTGAGTTGAAGAAGTGAGAAGTCTAAACGCAGATCTTCTTGAGAGTTTCTCTCCATTTATGAACTCATAGAACTGCGGGAACACACTTATCACGCTCGAGTATCTGTAAAAGATAGTACATAGTGAGCCAGGGAAGACTCTTATATGTACAGCTGAGTTAGGAATCCCTACCAAATGCTCTATCTTTGTTGAAATTAGACTTAGGTTGAGACAGGGACATATCGAGGAGTTGTTCTCACATCACGCAATATCGTCTGATTGCGCCTGGTGCTATATCATGTTTACTCATATTCTCATATAGAGTGATAATTATTGCAGTCCTCTCGCTGTTTCAAAATTTAGAAAGCAACAAACGCATAACCACTGCTAAAGAGATAGCCGTAGAAGTCACATGTTCGCACATTAGAGAATTTTGACAAGTAAGAGAGATGACTCATTCAATTTGACCGGAAACACGAATCGAGTGATCGGATGATCTGTAGCGAAGGCTTATATTCCCACCGACACTCTCTTAATAACATTAATTTTGAAATTGGTGTTTGAAAAAGACAAATATAATGAATACCATATATACGCAAACATATACGCAGTAGTTAGCATTGTGCACCGTCATTGAGAGAACGCATGCCGTTCTTGAGTTTCTTCATGTTCGGAAAATGTATCCTTGTAACGATATCGTCTATAGAATTCGGCAAATGCCCCCAAAGACACGCCTATTGCATAGTCTTCTAATTTGGTCTTGCAAGGGTGAAAAAAGCTTTATATACTATCAATACTTGCTATGGTCACTATATCATATTGTCTTATATGTCGACACTTCATTCGCAAGCTTCTCGGAGAGTGAGATTCTTTTATGTGGTCACAGCAACAAGCTATTTTCTTCTTCTAAGCTCATGAGATGGTGAGACGATTATTTACCCACTATATGGTGAGATGGAATAGGTTGTCTACTCTTGCACACATCAGCTATCTATAATATTTTCTCTACAATATTATGGCGAGTCAAGAAACTTTCATAATGGTGGTTCCGCACTCTCTCTCATATACTTGGAGTAAGAATAATCCGAGTAAATCATTTTTTCTATCTTTAGTCTAAAGGGAGACTAAACTCACAAGAGATGCGCCAATCTATAATTGCACCTCTGGTACACGTGTACTATTGGACGGTCATGTGCACAGAATGCCCTAAAGGGTATTGCGGCGAAATAAGGAGAAAATGTCCCATCAAAAAGATCAAGATGAATTGTGCTCTCTGTCTTGGTTCTCTACTAGAGAAGAGAGAGCACTATCACATGATCATGATTTAGAACTCGGCATAAGTTTTTGAATTAGCTTAAGTCCATTCTCTCAATAGATACACCCTAAGGATACTACAGTTCCTCTCCATAATAAAAATGTCCACATGTGATCTATATCATTGTGACACTAGGGAAGGGAAGTAGATTCTTTTCTTGATATTTGGTCTGTAAATACAATATGTGCGGTAGATCATTGGCTAGAAGTTAGTGCAATAAGCAGGTATGAGTTGTAGCTCTTGCACGCGTGAGTAGTTGAGAAACAGGTTCATATGATGTTCTCATTTAGGACTGCATTACTGTTGATTAGATTCCTCACCTTCCTTTCGGCACACATTGCATTGGGATGACCTAATAGCGTGTTATCTGTCATTAATACATACTTTTTTGAACGTTCGTCGCTCATCCCGATAGGGTTAAGTTTTGAGATTTGAATATTTTAAAGTATGAGAAGAATATTCTTTGATGGCCTTTTTCGTTTCGCCTTCTAAGAATTATTCATGCAGTGGCATTGCTCAGTATCCTCAGGTTCGTGGCATATGTGCCTCTCCGAATATCAGTCAGAGTTTCAGTTTTAAGCACTGTTTGCTCGCACAATCTGCTTCTGAGAATTATGCTCGTCAATCACTTGCTAATTCTCTTGAGATTCTGCGTTTTAAGTGTGCGGAGAGTTTGAAAATTAATTCATATTTAGCAGCTTCTCATCATTTCTTGCCTCAGGAAATACTCGTCTTATATTCAAACATGTGTTTGTTAATAAGTAAACCAGTTTTTCACATTACAGTGATGGTGTACATTCGAAAAATGGTTGCAGTTATTTTTCTCATTTCTTCTTTTGCTCTTGCTTCTTTGCTTTTGCGATCAAATGAATCTCTCTCCTCTCTTAACTCTTCTTTTGTTTGTTTTTGAGCATAACACGATGCATTGCAGCAAGCCGGACGGAGGATGCGATTGGGCATCAATCTTGTGTGTTCCACAGCATTTCATTCAGAAAACACCTTTTATCTTATGCACAAATCAAAATGTTATCAGATGTTTATTCTCAGTGTAATTCTAGAGCAGGAGTCTTCACCTATCAGTAAAATTTTAAAGGCTCAATGTACATGGGGTACAGATGAATTAGTGTTACAATATATATGAAGCTTACGCGTACCTCTGTTTGTGCTTAAAGTGATTTCTCCTGGTAGATGCACATCAAATTTTAATTCACGAGAAGTAGACCTCAGTACTAGAATTTTAAGAGACAAAGTGTGCGGATATTCACAAAATGGATTAACTCCAGTATTAGAGTGTAAAACACTCAGATTGAATAGAAGGAGCCATTCTATATTCTAGTCGATAATATGTTTAAATTTAGATATTATATATGTCAGACAATTATGTATAATACATCACTAATCATATGTAATCTGACACTGATCAATAAACTATTAATACGGAATCCATACTATACAGCAATTCTATTGTGCAACTTACTGCCTATGGAGATTTGATTTACCAGAGATTGAGTCGAGCTCAATGAATCTGACGATAATACACACTCACTATTTCTCTTGTTCATATGCAAAGCAATGTGAGACACACATAATGTAATTTAAATTGAAATAGCTAGGAGAATTTATCTTAAGGTGTTAGTGACCATATATTATTGTAAATGATGTTGAAATTTGCTCCTTCTAGAATTAGAGAAATGATGGCATATGAAGTATATATTGAGACACGAATTCAAAAAATCTCTCACAATATCCTCCTAAGAGAGAGGTCCACTATATATTCAGATATTATAGGAGTATCAAAATGTATGCTTATTGTCGGGCTTTTTTTCTGAGCGTGATATACTACAGACGAGCGTCGACAATGTTCGGCAACGACCCAATACTAGAGACAGAGATTCTCTTTCCAGTGTGAGTGTATAAAAGAGAAGAATGAAAATAGGTATAATCACATAAAATTCTCTCTTCAGTATGTGAATCTCTTAGTGACCGCATTGACCACGATAGGAGGTAGCATTATGATAGAATTTGTTTGGAGAGAGAGGTAAGTATGACCCATTTATAGCACTCAAAGTATGCACTCACATATATGAAAAGAATATAAAAGACGCATAATATTTAACATTATTCCATATGCGCTCAAATTCACTCTTATAGTTCTCCTTACACTCAAAAACGCATGTTCTTTATAAGGTCGTACCTCTAGTGTTTTCCATATATCTCATCTATGAGGGAGCCTAATTATTAACGATTGGACGGAGTACGCTAAATCCTTCACTCGCCTCACCATGCACACTATTTCTCGTGCTATATATTAATCTATAGCATGTAAAGAGAAAAAATGAGAATCGCAGATATATATATTCTATTTATGCACTGAGCATAGACTAAGCGATGAGAAATTATGGTAAAAGTGTGATAATGGTACACCTCGCTTCAGAATCTCCAGTTGTAGCTTATTTAAGAAATCTCAAATCTATATATACTCTAGTACGCCACCAGGGCAGTCCTTCCTCGTTCTTATGTACATTCTAGATACTACCTAGCACTCTTGGTAACTCCATTTGGAGGAGGATAGGAGTTAGTTGTATGAATCATTAGAGAGTATCTGCATTCACATATACACAAGATGTTATCTCTGATGTACGAGTTGTGGTATACATTATCGTTACTTTGTAAGGAGTATGAGCGCTACAGTTTCCAAAAGCTTCTATAACACCTTTAGATCCTCATTTTTATTATATTATCTCTCTTTTCTCTTTTCTGTACTAACGTTTAATTGTCGTCTAATTACACAGAATACTCACAGGACATTACAAGATCTAATATATTATATATATTCTACTTTGGTTCTTTCTTGCCTCCTCTCATTTACGGTACTTTCCTCCACCACCATCCAGAGCCCAGATTCTAAATAATTCTTTCTTAGTCTTTTAAAGGTGATTGAACTATAGACTATATGCTTCACTTAACCCCTGAGTGCCTCCCTCGGGTTTGCGTGTAAGCGTCTTCGGTTGAACTTGGAAACGACCCCTTGCGGTCTACTTTTGAAGCTCATTCCGGGCAATTTCGTCATAGTGACCCATTCTGTATGATAGACCCTATTTCATGTTGGGTTAGAGGATGGACGCTATCAGCAAGATCTTCACCGTTTCTTAGAAAGCCAATTTACTTATTCTGGCCGTCTATATTCGTCTATGTAATCTTTTTCTCTAAGACTTCATTATAGAGTATTCTTTCTTAGAGAATGTGAGAGTGCTAGGTGGATTGTAAATGTTGTGAATGCTACTTGCCTATGGCTTTGCTTTACCTGTTTTGTGATTATAACTAAATTTATGTATATTTGGCGGTGTAAATTTAACGATGAAAAAGAACTCACACTGGTGGCACCCTCATATTAGTTATATGAGAGTTGCAATCATTAATTGGAAAAATTTTGTTATTAGTATTGTTCTTTCCAGTAGTAAGTCATTGGGCGTAGTTTGTTCATCCGGGGTTGTAGCTGTTATGTAAACACGCGCACGCTCTAATTTTCGTACTTAACAAATAATCAACACATGGTATACCATGTAGTGAATTTGGTTCCGCGAGCAATGTGCAATCTTCCATTCTTACACTTGCTATTTCCTACACGACGCAAGTGCACACGCCCTTGCGGGTGTTCTATAGACTTTAGTCTACACATATTAATACTCTGCATCACCTATGCATGCGGTGTTTTGGGTTTTGACATGAACTAGAACTGAGATTTGTCATACTACCTTTTAAAATACGCAATATTCATGCATTAGTGTGTTGAGTATTGGTATTTCAGTGTGATAATGATATCCACTTATTGTGTATATTCTTTGAGATACGCTAACTATGCCTACGCACAGTGTGAGAGTTCTTCACTTTGCAAGTACAGTAAGACAATCATTGTATGGATCTTATATTACGTCTTAGTACAGTACTCGACCTCCTAGTCTAATTTTTGTGCTCAAACGAATTACCATTTTCAGAGGAAGGCAAATCTCACTCTCCGCGCACTCACACTCTCACTCAAAGTATCTTCTTCCAGTCATAGCTAGAAACTACCATTAAGCTGCTTAATTCTTTCAGTTAAACTTAACATTTATGCTCTGTTTAATTAAGGAACACAGAAATTTTGGCATGCGATCTGCACAGCAAGAACGGGAAATTTCAAAACCAAAGTGTATAGAAGTAAATAACTTTTTCCCATTTTGCAGCAAATCTGGTAGGCCAATTTGATGGATACAAATTCTCACCAAACCTTTAAACGACTCAGCCCCAAGTCATGCTGCTGGTAGTGATTCGTCTCATCATCTTTGTTCAAAAATTAGTATATAACAGCTTTTCTTTCAGTCTTGATTTTGAGTTTAAGTTTGCAATAAAATTATCTTTCGTTCTAAACTTCTCCACCACCTACTCCGAAGAAGTGATCTCTCCTAGTTCGAGCGGAATAAGATTATTTTCTATCCTGATCACAGAGAGAAAAATGGGAACAACACGTTTAGCCGAAACTTCTTCAGCAGAGATGTTCAGGAAAACAACAAAGATATTGCAGATTTCAATAAAACTTCGAAGATGGGCGTGCGGATCCTCTGCACCCCTTCCTCTTAAATTGACCTGCATGCCTGGATCCATCTGTAGCAGTCACAGATTTCATTTCAAATCTACTTCCGTCTAAGGGCGATGGCTTCAATGATCCTGAGAGAATCATAGAGGTTTGGCGATGCATAGTCCCTAATGGGCCTATATGCGTATTATTTGCCAACAAAATCGGATTTTCCATGACATTGTTGTTGTCTGGTGCTTCATTCCTAGCTGCTCCGCCATCTCTTCTTTATCGAATTGTGGTTGTTTTTGGCGGCGTCTCTTATCTCCTTCGAAATTTTCTCTCAATCTCCTAAGTCGTAGTTTTTCCAGAGATTGAGAATTCTGCAAAAAAATCCACAAAATTACCGCTTAACAACTATTTTGTCGAAGTCCTCTGGCAATGACGCCAAAAACTTGGTGGTTAAATTTTATGAAGTGTGAAATTATGGATGATAAGTATTGGTGGAGTTGCGTTGTTCACTCCTCAAGTTCTTCCCCAGAGGAATCCAAGTGTAAATTCCTTTGAGTTTCCTGGTAAGTCTAGGGTTGAACACACGGGGACTTGTGAAATAAATAGTTTCGTTGGAGATTTCTAGGAAAACTTGCGGTAATCGAGTTGAATAAATAAGTGTTGGGTTGTTGTTGAGTTAATGAATAATAACGAAATGCGTCAAGAGTTTCGGAAAGAGTGGGTGAACGGGGAATACGATGAATATTGTGATGAACAAGTTGAGAAGGTTTTCGGCATAACACTCCCTAGGAATGCGTTCATGCCCTTGCAATCATGCACATGCTACAATATAAACACACTCTCGGCGGCGAATGCCACGAGTTCTTAAGTCTAGAACGGCATGCATATAACAATGCGATAAGTCTACAGGGTTATCAATAAAGAAAACCTTTATCTATATCTCATTTATGCGATGACAACATGACATTCACACAAATATCGACCACATAATATCATTCCTATTTCTAGGATGGATGCGACGCAAGCATATTATAGATTTTTAAATGCTTAATGGATGCAATTAACAATTTTTCATCAATGCAAATCTAACATTGTTTTAGGATTTAGCACTATGATAACGTGCATTTCCTGCCCAGTGAAACAAAGCACCACCTTTTTTTTGTCCAGAATCGTTAACCTTCTAACTATTATTGTGTAAGTGTAACTCCTCGTTTTTGGTGCGCCAGAGTCCCGCCCTAATGCACTTACCCATAGGGAAAAGACTGATTAGGGACAAGAGACTAAGTTACCTTATCCCTCTTACAGGAGACTAAATAAGGAAATGCGCAAAAATGCCATCCTTTAGGGGGACACTTCTAGGGTGCCTACTCATTTTCGAGGGACGATGCGCAGTAACTTTATTCAAGCTAACGTGGGACCAAGGGATATATGCTGTCGCACTTCACCACTCCCACTTACTATGAACATTCTCTCACATCCACCTTGATATTGACCTACCCAACACACCATCCGTTGGGGGGACATGCCAAAGGTGCCGCGAGGCCCGAGGATAGATCTCACGGTGTGGACATTTTTAGGAGAAAAGTGAAAGGTTTAAGTGACGCATCTGATGCCCCAAGTACCTCCCACTGAATGTTCTACCTAGGGATTCATTAACCTAGACAATCCAGCTACTTGATTTTAGTCCTAATAAGTCATTTTTTTTTAAACTCGCTCAAAAGACAAGAACATTGTCTATGAAATATGAACAAGTTCAAGTAGTCACATTTAAACACTTTAAATGGACTGGTCCTTAACTTGCATGCATGCATCAAATCTATCTAATTCACTTTACGGTAAAAGTTCCCAGGTAGCGGTGTTACATTTCCGTCAACTTAAATACCCCAAGCCTAGACAGAACCCGCCTTAGACAAAAGAGGTCCCTTATAGATAGATTTGCTAACATACTTTAAATTTATTTAGCAATTTAATCCTATTAAACTGATTAAAAGATTAAAGCCTTAAGGGTTACTAATCATATTAGAACCATGATCTTAGGTCTATGTGATCCAAGGTTTAAACATTTTTAAAACCATGAATTTAAAACCTAAGTGAGCATGCATATCTTTTCTTATTTCTTTTTAGTTCTAATTTTCTCTTTAACTCTTAAAAAAGAAACAAATAAAAAACCATTGCGTATAAGGAGGGTTTATAAACATTTATAAAGTAACCTATGTGTCATGCTTCATGCATGTGCGGTCATTACTATATAATTTTAATATTAGCGTAATAACAAAGCAAACATGCTATCATTTCACCCTTTATTATACTATTATCTAACTTATATATAATATAAGATGATGCATGTCAATGCTTTTTATATGCATCATAAATATAACTCTATTATTATATGATGCATGAGTATGCTCTTACATAATTAAATCTACTTCTCTAAATTATAATATAAAATACAATAAAGGAAGATCACATGATCATTGCACAAACCTAAGGTGGGATTTACTATATGTGCATACTATATAACATATAAAACATACATCGCATGTAATAAACAAAAGATTAATGGGACGTGATGACCTTTTAACCAAAAAAAGGGAATGAAAAACCCCTATCTATTACATTTTTCATCAGAGAAAACCGATTCACAGGCGAACTGGGTCTTTTGAACCGCTAGAAGGTCTTCATCGTGTAGTAAACTCCAACGTAAACGATCGTTCAGCGCACACTAGACGATAAAAGCATTAGCAAACAATCGCGTAGACGACGACGAGGCTGTGAACGTTTTCTGATCTGTTCCATGTACAATCATGTACTCGACGATAAGGAATTAAAAACTATTTACACTTGAGATTA